>NC_041385.1:293211465-293228519 GCF_002162155.2 Triticum dicoccoides
GGGGGGGGTAGCGGTGGCGGGCTGGGCCGCCAGCTGGAGTTGGGCCAGGTAAGTGGGCGCCAGGTAAGTCCTTCTGCTCTTTCATTTCTCTCTGTTTTGTTTTATTTAAATTATTTTGCCACTGTTTTGAATTTAAAATAATTCAAACAATGCCAAAAACTCCTCTGAATATTTTATATTGCTAGATGGACTTTTCCAAAAGCTTATAAAATATTTCAGGGGTATTTGAAATTATATTCTAATTATATGAATATAACTCAAATTCAAATAGCTAATGAATTAAATCCAAAGTCCCAAAAATAATTCCTTAAAAATGTTCAATATTTTGGTTGGGACCAGAACCCTTACCAAAAATTATCAAACATTTAAGAAGAGAATTTTGGAGCAATGAATGAGATTTGTAGGGTTTTTGCCCCTCTTTTATTTAAGTTTTTGAGGCTTCCAAAAATTTCCTCAGTTCAAATTTTCAGAATTTAAACATGATGCACACATGAGCTAGCCTAGAGCACTACCAGCAGCTAGGGATGTGACACAAACATACCGCAAAAAGAGTTTACATCGAATAGATCTCCACAAGAGAGGGGGAGAACATTGTATTGAGATCCAAAAAGAAAGAAGAAGCCATCTAGCTAATAACTATGGACCTGAAGGTCTATGGTAAACTACTCACAACTCATCGGAGGGGCTATGGTGTTGATTTAGAAGCGCTCCGTGGTCGATTCCCCCTCCGGCAGATCGTCGGTGAAGGCTCCAAGATGGGATCTCGCAGATACAGAAGGTTACGGTGGTGGAAATTGTGTTTCATTGGCTCCTTGGATGTTTTCGGGGTACGTAGGCTTATATAGGAGGAAGAAGTACGTCGGTGGCCGCTCGTGGGGCCCACGAGACAGGGGGGCGCACCCTACCCGCTCGTGGCCGCCTTGGCTGCTTCTTGACTTGCACTCCAAGTACTCTGGATCACCTTCGTTCCAAAAATCACGCTCCTGAAGGATTCATTCCGTTTGGACTCCGTTTGATATTCGTTTTCTTCGAAATACTGAAATAGGCAAAAAAACAGCAATACGGGCTGGGCCTCCGGTTAGTAGGTTAGTCCCAAAAATAATATAAATATGTAAAATAAAGCCCATAAACATCCAAAGGGGTAATATAATAGCATGGAACAATCAAAAATTATAGATACGTTGGAGACGTATCAAGCATCCCCAAGCTTAATTCCTGCTCGTCCTCGAGTAGGTAAATGATAAAAAAGGAATTTTTGATGTGGAATGCTACCTAGCATAATTCTCAATGTAATTTTCTTTATTGTGGCATGAATGTTCACATCCAAATGATTCAAAATAAAAGTTCATATCGACATAAAAATAGTGATACTTCAAGCATACTAATCAAAAGTAATCATGCCTTCTCAAAATAACATGGCCAAAGAAAGTTGTCCCTACAAAATCATATAGTTTGGCTGTTGCTCTATCTTCATCACACAAAGTATTTAATCATGCACAACCCCGATGACAAGCCAAGCAATTGTTTCATACTTTAATAATCTCAAACTTTTTCAACTTTCACGCAATACATGAGCATGAGTCATGGACATAGCACTATATGTGGAATAGAATGGTGGTTGTGGAGAAGACAAAAAAGAAGAAGATAGTCTCACATCAACTAGGCGTATCAATGGGCTATGGATATGTCCATTAATAGATATCAATGTGAGCGAGTAGGGATTGCCATGCAACGGATGCACTAGAGCTATAAATATATGAAAGCTCAACAAAAGAAACTAAGTGGGTGTGCATCCAACTTGCTTGCTCATGAAGACCTAGCGCAATTTGAGGAAGCACATCATTGGAATATACAAGCCAAGTTCTATAATGAAAAATTCCCACTAGTATATGAAAGTGACAACATAGGAGACTCTCTATCATGAATATCATGGTGCTACTTTGAAGCACAAGTGTGGAGAAATAGATAGTAGCATTGTCCCTTCACTCTTTTTCACTCATTTTATTTTTTTCTTTTTCTTTTTCTCTTTTTTCTTTCTTTTTCTTTTTTTTCTTTGGCCTTTTTTGGCCTTTCTCTTTTTTTTTTCCTTTTTGTAAAGTCCGAAGTCTCATCCCGACTTGTGGGGAAATCATAGTATTCATCATCCTTTCCTCACTAGGACAATGCTCTAATAATGAAGATCATCACACTTTTATGGATTTACAACTCAAGAATTACAACTCAAAGCTAGAACAATATATGACTCTATATGAATGCCTCCGGCAGTGTACCGGGATATGCAATGAATCAAGAGCGACATGTATGAAAATTATGAAGGTGGCCTTGCCACAAATACGATGTCAACTACATGATCATGCAAAAAGCAATATGACAAAAGTAATGCGTGTCATATGAACGGAACGGTGGAAAGTTGCATGGCAATATATCTCGGAATGGCTATGGAAATGCCATAATAGGTAGGTATGGTGGCTGTTTTGAGGAAGGTATATGGTGGGTGTATGGTACCGGCGAAAGTTGCGCGGCACAAGAGAGAGGCTAGCAATGGTGGAAGGGTGAAAGGGTGCGTATAATCCATGGACTCAACATTGGTCAAAAGAACTCATGTACTTATTGCAAAAATCTATAAGTCATCAAAAACAAAAGCACTACACGCATGCTCCTAGGGGGATAGATTGGTAGGAGAAGACCATCGCTCGTCCCCGACCGCCACTCATAAGGAAGACACTCAATAAATAAAATTGTGCTCCAACTTCATCACAAAGAGGTTCACCATACGTGCATGCTACGGGAATCACAACCCTCAACACAAGTATTTTTCATAATCACCTCAACTAGCATGACTTTAATATCACTACCTCCATATCTCAAAACAATTATCAAGCATCAAATTGATCATAGCATCCAATTCAATTTCTGTCATAGTTTTTATTATACCCAACTTGGATGCTCATCATTCTAGGAACAAATTTGTAACCATAGCAAATACCATGCTGTTCTAAAAGACTCTCACAATAATATTAGTGAGGCATGAGAGACTAGCAATTTCTTCAAAATTAATCCACCGCCGTGCTCTAAAAGATAGAAGTGAAGCACTAGAGCAAAAACTATCAAGCTCAAAAGATATAAGTGAAGCACATAGAGTATTCTAGCAAATTCTAATCAAGTGGGATTCTCCCAAAAGGTGTGTACAGCAAGGATGATTTTGGTAATCTAAAAATCAAAGACTAATATAATACACGACGCTCCAAGCAAAACACATATCATGTGGCGAATAAAAATATAGCTCCAAGTAAAGTTACCAATGAACGTAGACGAAAGAGGGGATGCCTTCCCGGGGCATCCCCAAGCTTAGGCTTTTGGATATCCTTGAATATCTTGGGGTGCCATGGGCATCCCCAAGCTTAGGCTCTTGCCACTCCTTATTCAATAGTCCATACAAGCTTTACCCAAAACTTGAAAACTTCACAACACAAAACTCAACAGGAAATCTTATAAGCTCCGTTAGTGAAAGAAAACAAAACCACCACATAAGGTACTGTAATGAACTCATTCTTTATTTATTTTGGTGTTAAACCTACTGTATTCCAACTTCTCTATGGTTTATAAACTATTTTACTAGCCATAGATGCATCAAAATAAGCAAACAACACACGAAAAACAGAATCTGTCAAAAACAGAACAGTCTGTAGCAATCTGTAACTAACACAAACTTATGGAACTCTAAAAATCCTACCAAAATAGGAAGTCCTGGACAATTTGTCTATTGATCAGCATCAAAAATATTCAATGCAAAAGCACGTTTCTGTGATTTAACAAAACTAAATTCATGCGCACAAAGTTTCTGTTTTTCAGCAGAATCAAATCAACTATCATCATAGGTTATCCTATAGGTTCTACTTGGCACAAACACTAATTAAAAGATAAAAACACATCTAAACAGAAGGTAGATGCAAGATTTATTACTAAACAGGAACAAAAACAAAAAACACAAAGAAAATTGGGTTGCCTCCCAACTAGCGCTATCGTTTAACGCCCATAGCTAGGCATAAAAGCGAAGATAGATCTAAATAGTTCCATCTTTGGCACTAAATTCATAAGTAGCTCGCATGATAGATTCATAAGGTAATTTGACTTTCTTTGTTGGAAAGTGCTACATGCCTTTTTTAATGGAAATTGGAATCTAATATTCCCTTCCTTCATATCATTAATCGCGCCAATCGTTCTAAAGAAAGGTGCACCAAGAATAATAGGGCAAGAAAGATTGCAATCTATATCAAGAACGATCAAATCTACGGGTACCAAATTTCTATTTGCAACAATGAGAACATCATTGATCCGTCCCATTGGCTTTTTAATGGTGGAATCCGCAAGGTGCAAATTTAAAGAGCAATCATCATGATCATGGAAACCTACAATATCACATAAAGTTTTCGGATCTTTAATTCTAATCTTTATAGTAGGTTCCCACTCATCAAAAAAGTTTTCTAGGTATAGAAACTTCCAAATTAAGTTTTTCATCATAAGATTGCATCAAGGCATCAACGATATATTTTGTAAAAGCTTTATTTTGACTATAAGCATGATGAGAATTAACAACGGATTGCAACTAGGAAGTACAACCTTCTAGAGAACAATTATCATAATCAAATTCCTTGAAATCCGAGATAGTGGGTTCAATACTATTTAAAGTCATGACCTCTCCAATCCCACTTTTACCAAATTTAGCATCAAGATATAAAAACTCTGAATTCTTGGGACACCTTATAGGTAAAGTTGACTCATCTTAAGTCCCATAATTATCAAGATTCATATTGCAAAACAAAGATCTAATAGGAGACACATCAATAACTTCAAGATCATCGTTATTTTCATGGAAACTAGAAGAACACGCCTTTATAAAGCTATCTTTCTTAGCACGCAATCTATCGGTTCTTTCCTTGAACTCGTCAATGGAAATTCCCATAGCTTTGAGAGACTCATTGATATCATGCTTAGGGGAAGAAGATCTAAGTTTAAGAGAATCAACATCAAGTGAAAGTTTATCGACGTTCCTAGCCAAATCATCAACCTTAAGCAATTTTTCTTCAAGAAAAGCATTAAAATTCTTTTGAGAAATCATAAATTCTTTCACACTATTCTCAAAATCAGAGGGCATCTTATTAAAATTACCATAAGAATTATTGTAGGAATTTCCATAATTATTAGAGGAATTACTAGGGAACGGTCTAGCATTAAAGTTTCCTCTATAAGCATTGTTTCCAAAACTATTCCTACCAACAAAATTCACATCCATAGATTCATTATTATTCTCAATCAAAGTAGACAAAGGCATATCATTGGGATCAAGAGGAGTATTCTTAGTAGCAAACAATTTCATAAGTTCATCCATCTTTCCACTCAAAACATTCATTTCTTCTATAGCATGCACTTTTTTACTAGAAGATCTTTTGTTGTGCCATTGAGAATAATTAGCCATAATATTATCAAGAAGTTTTGTAGCATCTCCTAACGTGATTTCCATAAACGTGCCTCCCGCGGCTGAATCTAAGAGATTTCTAGAAGCAAAGTTCAGACCGGCATAAAAATTTTGTATGATCATCCATAAATTCAAACCATGATCATCCAAGAATCAATACTATTTTTAGGCAAAGACGAAAACCAAACTTTAGCACGATCTCTAAGAGAAAATGGAAATTACTTCAATTTAACAATATAGTTATCCGTATCTTTCTTCTTTTGCATATCACACAAATCAACAAAATTGTTTAGATGAGTAGCGGCATCTTCACTAGGAAGGCCGACAAATTGATCTTTCATAACAAGATTCAACACAGCACTATTGATTTCACAAGACTCAACATCATTAAGAGGAGTAATCGGAGTACTAAGGAAATCATTATTATTGGTATTCGAGAAATCACACAATTTGGTATTATCTTGCGCCATGGCAACAAGTAATCCAACACACAAGCAAATAGAAAAAGGCAAGCGAAAGAGAGAGGAGGAGATTGGGAAAGAGAGGGCGAATAAAACTGCAAGGGTGAAGTGGGGGAGAGGAAAACGAGAGGCAAATGGAAAAAAATGTAAATCCGAGGGAGATGAGTTTGTGATGGGCACTTGGTATGTCTTGACATGAGCGAAGACCTCCCCGGCAACGGCGCCAGAAATCCTTCTTGCTACGTCTGAGCTTGAGTTGGTTTTCCTTGAAGAGGAAAGGGTGATGCAGCAATAGTAGCGTAAGTATTTCCCTCAGTTTTTGAGAACCAAGGTATCAATCCAGTAGGAGGCTCCTCAAAAGTCCCACGCACCTACACAAACAAACAAAGAACTCGCAACCAACACAATAAAGGGGTTGTCAATCCCTTCACGGCCACTTGCGAAAATGAGATCTAATAGAGATAATATGATAAGATAAATATATTTTTGGTATTTTATAACATAGATGCAAAAAATAAAAATGCAAATAAAAGTAGATTGGAAGCAAATATGATAAGAGATAGACCCGGGGGCCATAGGTTTCACTACTGGCTTCTCTCAAGATAGCATAAGTATTACGGTGCGTGAACGAATTACTGTCAAGCAACTGATAGAAAAGCGAATAATTATGAGATAATCTAGGCATGATCATGTATATAGGGATCATGTCCGTGACAAGTAGACCGACTCTTGCCTGCATCTACTACTATTACTCCACACATCGACCGACTCCTGCCTACATCTAGAGTATTAAGTTCATAAGAACAGAGTAACGCCTTAAGCAAGATGACATGATGTACAGGGATAAACTCATGCAATATGATATAAACCCCATCTTTTTATCCTCGATGGTAACAATACAATACGTGCCCTGCAACCCTTTCTGTCAGTGGGTAAGGACACCGCAAGATTGAACCCAAACCTAAGCACTTCTCCCATGGCAAGAAAGATCAATGTAGTAGGCCAAACCAAACTGATAATTCGAAGAGACTTTCAAAGATAACTCAATCATACTTAAAAGAATTCAGAGGAGATTCAAATATTTCTCATAGATAAACTTGATCATAAACCCATAATTCATCGGATCTCGACAAACACACCGCAAAAAGAGTTTACATCGAATAGATCTCCACAAGAGAGGGGGAGAACATTGTATTGAGATCCAAAAAGAGAGAAGAAGCCATCTATTAAATAACTATGGACCCGAAGGTCTATGGTAAACTACTCACAACTTATCGGAGGGGCTATGGTGTTGATGTAGAAGCCCTCTGTGATGAAGAAGAAGAAGAAGAAGAATGGTTAAACTTGTGCTTAAACTCCACCTAAACTTGAAAAACTTAAAAACTGCCAACTTTGTGTGTTGAGGGTCTATTCACCCCCCTCTAGACACCTCTTCTCAATCCTTTCAATTGGTATCAGAGCTTTGGTCTCCATTGCTTTGGTTTGAACACCTATGGAGGAAGATGGATGAGTCTACATTGGGGAGTCTTAGACATAGAGTGCCTATACTTGAAGGAGAGTACTTTCATGGGTGGAAAAATGAGATGCTTGTGAGTTTCAATGAATATCATTTGAACAAGTACATTACTAGCCCTTGTGCACCTCATGTTGATCCTATGCACCCTACTCTTGATGAGTCCATTGACATGATTCAAAATCTTAGGATTGTTAATCTTATCACTAGAGGTTTGCCCAGAAACTTGATTGGTTGCTTGCCTACTCTTAATTGTGCCTCCACTATATGGAGATTTCATGAGGAATGATTTCCAAACTATTCCTTGCAAAACTTAGATGAAACCCATCATAAGTCTATTGCTTTGAGTAAGATGAATTCCAATGATTCTAAGTTTGGTGATTATCTATTTGAGCTTACAAATCTTATGAGTGTCAAAGGAGATGTTGGAATTATTAGTAATATTATTTCCGAAGCTATTAGAATTCATAAAGATGATCATTGTCAAAATCATTTATCTAATGAATTACCCTCTCTAGGTATTGATCCACCACATGACGATGTTGAACATGGATACTATGATGAGGATGATGATAGTGACTATGATCTTGATGATGCAATGCGATACTTTGGTCTTATGGCAAATCTTTGGGGACACATGGCAGGAGGAAAGGAATGGATCCTTGATAGTGGATGTACTGATCACATGACCTAAGATAAAGATATGTTTCGTGAGCTTGCTGAAAACGACGACCCTCGAAAGTATGTCACTTTTGGTGATAACTCAAAGGGTAAGGTGGTTGTCCTCGGTAAAGTGGCCATCTCACATGATAGCTCCATACAAAATGTCATGCTCATTGAATCTCTTGGCTATAATCTATTTTCTGTTTCTAGACTAGCTGACTTTGGTTTCAATGTCCTATTTACCAAAGTAGATTGTCAAGTGTTTCATAGAGATAATCATAAAATGGTCTTTACCGATATACGTAAAGGTGATCTATACATCGTTGATTTCACTAAAAAGGTTCTACCTAGAACTTGCTTAATTGCTAAATCTTCTAAAGGCTGGTTGTGGCATAGGCGGTCAGGTCATGTGGGCATGCGAAACCTTGACAAGCTTATTAAAGGTGATCATATCCGTGGTGTGAAAGATGTCATATTTGATAAGGATAGACTTTGCAGCGCTTGCCAAGCGGGAAAATAGGTTGGAGGAAGCCACCCCGTGAAGAACATCATGACCACAAGGAGACCGCTCGAGCTACTTCACATGGATCTTTTTGGTCCCAACGCTTACAAAAGTCTCGGTGAAAACTCATTTGGTCTAGTTATAGTTGATGATTTTTCAAGATTTACGTGGGTGTTCTTTCTCGATGATAAATAGAAGGCCCAAAAGATCTTCAAAAACTTCACTAGGAAGGCCCAAAATCAATTTGAAGTGAAGATCAAGAAGGTTTGCAGCGACAATGGAATGGATTTCAAGAACGCCAATGTGGACTCCTTTCTTGACGAAGATGGGATTTCACATGACTTCTCGGCTACGTACACACCTCAACAAAATCGAGTTGTTGAGAGGAAGAACCAGACACTCATCAAAATGGCAAGAATGATGCCTGATTAGTACAAGATGCCAAAGCACTTTTTGGGCGGAAGCGGTTGAGACAGCTTGTCATGCGACAAATTGCTTGTATCTTCACAAGCTACTCGGCAAGGTGGCATACGAGCTACTCACCGGTAACAAACCCCAAGTTGGATACTTTCGAGTATTTGGCTCAAAGTGCTACATTCTTGATAAGCATCGTCGTTCTAAATTTGCTCCCAAATCTCATGAAGGTTTCCTACTTGGTTATGGCTCAAACTCTCACACTTACCGTGTCTACAAAAATTTCACCCGACAGGTTGAAGAGATGGTAGATGTGAAGTTTGATGAATCTAACGGCTCGCAAGTAGAGCAATTGCCAATTGATGTAGGAGATAAAAACCCTTCGGAAGCAATCCTAGACTTGTCTATAGGCAAGGTCCATCCAACGGAGGTGAAGGAGAGCACCTCGTCCGTCCAAGTGGGAGCTTCTACCTCACGACAAGGTGAACCAAGAGTTGATATGGAAGCATCAACAAGTGGGACACACCAAGATGAAGAAAACGAGGAAATACACCAAGATGAACCGCATCAACCTCCTTCTCCACCACAACGAGAGAACGACAACCTCAACAATAAAGAAGGCCAAGAAGAAGAACGAGATGATGAAGAAGATGTTCCACCCCGATCAAAACAAAAGCTCTCACGAGTTCGAGCAAGAGTTGCTAGAGACCACCCCGTCGATAAAATCTACAATGATATCCAAACTGGGAGAATCACTCGCTCCAAATCTCGTTTGGCTAATTTTTGTGAACATTATTCATTCATCTCTAGCATTGAACCCATGAAGGTTGAAGAACCATTGGAAGATCCAGATTGGATAAATGCCATGCATGAAGAACTACACAACTTTGGGAGAAACCAAGTGTGGACATTGGTCGAGAAGCCCGACAGCAACCACAACATCATCGGTACCAAATGGGTGTTTCACAACAAGCAAGATGAAGATGGACAAGTACTTCGCAACAAAGCATGTCTCGTCGCCCAAGGCTACACTCAAGTCGAAGGTATGGACTATGGCGAGACATATGCCCCCGTTGCTAGACTTGAGTCCATTTGCATATTACTTACCTATGCCAATCACCATGATATCACTTTATACCAAATGGACATTAGAAGTGCCTTTCTAAATGCGGAGGAAGTTTATGTTAAACAACCTCCCGGCTTTGTTAATCCTAAGAAACACAATCATGTTTACAAACTTCACAAAGCTCTTTATGGTCTTAAACAAGCTCCTAGAGCATGGTATGAATGCTTGACCAAGTTCCTTATTGGAAAAGGCTTTGAGATTGGAAAAAATTGATTCTACTCTTTTCACTAAAAGGGTTAATGGAGAATTATTTGTGTGCCAAATCTATGTTGATGATATTATATTTGGATCAACTAACCCACATTTTAGTGAGAAGTTTTGAAAGCTTATGTCAGAGAAGTTTGAGATGTCTATCATGAGTGAACTCAAGTTATTTCTTTGTTTGCAAATCAAGCAAACTAAGGATGGTACCTTTGTCTCTCAAACGAAGTACACCAAGGACTTGCTCAAGAAGTTCAATATGCAAGAATGCAAAGGTATGAGTACACCCATTCCTACTAGTGGACATCTTGACTTGACTAAAGATGGTTAACCCGTTGACCAAAAAGTTTACCGCTCTATGATTGGTTCATTATTATGTGTCTCTCGTCCTGATATTATGCTAAGTGTGTGCATGTGTGCACGATATCAAGCGGCCCCTAAAGAATGTCATCTTAAGGCTGTGAAAAGGATAGTGAGATACTTAATATATACACCAAATTTTGGCATTTGGTATTGATACGTCTCTAACGTATCTATAATTTTTGATTGCTCCATGCTACTTTATCTACTGTTTTGGGCAATATTGGGCTTTATTTTCCACTTTTATATTATATTTGGGACTAACCTATTAACCAGAGGCCCAGCCCAGATTTGCTGTTTTATGCCTATTTCAGTGTTTCGAGGAAAAGGAATATCAGACGGAGTCAAAACGGAACGAAATCAACTTGAGAAGTTCTTTTTGGAAGGAAAGCAACCCAGGGAACTTGGAGTGCACGTCAGGGGAGATACGGGCTGCCTACGAGGGTGGGGGGCGCACCCACCTCCCTCCCCCCCCCCCGGGCGCACCCCCTGCCTCGTTGGGGCCCCGTAGCTCCTCCGACGTACCCCCTACACCCATATATACTCTTGTACCCTAAAACTTCCAGAACAAAAGATAGATCGGGAGTTCCGCCGCCGCAAGCCTCTGTAGCCACCAAAAACCTCTCGGGAGCCCTTCCCGGCACCTTGTCGGAGGGGGAAACTATCACCGGTGGCCATCTTCATCATCCCGGAGCTCTCCATGACAAGGAGGGAGTAGTTCACCCTCGGGGCTGAGGGTATGTACTAGTAGCTATGTGTTTGATCTCTCTCTCTCGTGTTCTCTCTCATGTTCCCTCTATGGGACAACCTTGATGTATCCCGAGCTTTGCTATTGTAGTTGGATCTTATGATGTCTCTCCCCCTGTACTCTCTTGTGATGATTTGAGTTTCCCCTTTGAATTTATCTTATCGGATTGAGTCTTTTATGAGAACACTTGATGTATGTCTTCCCGTGATTATATGTGGTGACAATGGGATATCATGTGCCACTTGATGTATGTTTTGGTGATCAACTTGCGGGTTTCGTGACATTGGGAACCTATGCATAGGGGTTGGCACACGTTCTTGACTCTCCGATAGAAACTTTGGGCCACTCTTTGAAGTACTTTGTGTTGGTTGGATGAATCTGAGATTGTCTGATGCATATCGTATAATCATGCCCACGGATACTTGAGGTGACAATGGAGTATCTAGGTGACATTAGGGTTTTGGTTGATTTGTGTCTTAAGGTGTTATTCTAGTACGAACTCTTTTATAGATCGATCCGAAAGAATAACTTCGAGGTGGTTTCGTACCCAACCATAATCTCTATGTTTGTTCTCCGCTATTAGTGCCTTCGGAGTGACTATTTGTTGCATGTTGAGGGTTTGTTATATGATGTATCTATGTTATAATTGTTGAGAGAACTTGCACTAGTGAAAGTATGAACCCTAGGCCTTGTTTCCTATCATTGCAATACCGTTTACGCTCACTTTTACCACTTGTTACCTTGCTGTTTTTATATTTTCAGATTACAAATACCTTTATCTACCATCCATATTGCACTTGTATCACCATCTCTTCGCCGAACTAGTGCACCTATACAATTTACCATTGTATTGGGTGTGTTGGGACACAAGAGACTCTTTGTTATTTGGCTGCAGGGTTGCTTGAGAGAGACCATCTCCATCCTACGCCTCCTATGGATTGATAAACCTTAGGTCATCCACTTGAGGGAAATTTTTTACTGTCCTACAAACCTGAGAACTTGCAAGCCCAACAACATCTACAAGAATAAGGTTGTGTAGTAGACATCAAGATCTTTTCTGGCGCCGTTGCCGGGGAGGTTAGCGCTTGAAGGTATATCTTTAGATCTTGCAATCGAATCTTTTTGTTTCTTGTTTTATCACTAGTTTAGTTTATAAAAGAAAACTACAAAAAAATGGAGTTGAGTTTGTCTCATACGTTACGTCTTTTTAATATCTTTCGTGAGAATGATGGAAAGGAAAATTGTGCTCAAGTGCTAGAAGAAGAATTACATAGAATGCTTGGCATGAAATATGTGATGAGCATGATTGCAATGTTGTTAGTGTGAATTCCTTGAATATCCATGATGCTAATGATATGCAAAGCCACAAGCTTGGGGAAGCAGTGTTTGATGAAGATGATAGTTTTTGTCCCCCATGCTTTAATGAGCAAATTTACTCTGATGAAAGCATGCCTCCTATCTATGATGATTATTGTGATGATACGTATGCCATAAAGAAGAAGTTTGCTTATGTGGAGAGTAGTAAAATTTCTATGCTAGTAGATCATGAAAATAATGCTTTAGGTGAAGGTTATATTGTTGAATTCATTCATGATGCTACTGAAAATTATTATGAGGGAGGGTATATGCTTGTAGGAATTGCAATAATGTCAAGTTTCCTCTCTATGTGCTTCAAATTTTGAGGCTATGCTTGTGTTACCTTCCTATGCTTGTTGATTATTGTTCCCATAAGTTGTTTGCTCACAAAATCCCTATTCATAGGAAGTGGGTTAGACTTAAAAGTGCTAGTCATATGCTTCATGATGCTCTCGTTATGTTTCAATTCTTCTCTTTTATGTGAGCATCATTGTCATCATCATGCCTAGCTAGAAAGGCATTATAGAAAAGCGCTTGTTGGGAGACAACCCAATACTTATCCTTACTGTTTTTGTGTGTTCACATGATTATGCTACTGTAGTAATCATGTTTTATAGCTTTCGTTTCAATAAAGTGCCAAGTAAGACCTTTAGGATGGCTTACGGTGATAGTTGTGTTGATCCTGCTGAAAATCAGAAACTTTTGCACCCAGTAAATTAGTTTTGTTAATTCACAGAAACGTGCTTCTGATCTTATTCTTTTTGCTAGAGTTTGGTACACGAATTGCTTAGGACTTCCTAATTTGGTAGTATTTTTGGAGTTCCACAAGTATACGTTTTATACAGATTACTACAGACTGTTCTGTTTTTGACAGATTCTGTTTTCTATGTGTTGTTTGCTTATTTTGATGAATCTATGAGTAGTATCGGAGGGTATGAACGATAGATAAGTTGGAGTACAGTAGATATTACACTAATATGAATTTAGAATGAGTTAATTACAGTACCAATGTGGTCGTTTTGTTTTCTTTCACTAACGGAGCTTGTAAGATTTCCTGTTGAGTTTTGTGTTGTGAAGTTTTCAAGTTTTGGGTAAAGATTCGATGGACTATGGTATAAGGAGTGGCAAGAGCCTAAGCTTGGGGATGCCCTGGAAGGCATGCCCTCTTTCGTCTTCGTCTATCGGTAACTTTACTTGGAGCTATATTTTTATTCACCACATGATATGTGTTTTTCTTGGAGCATCATTTTCTTTTGTTAGAATTTGCTTGCTGTCATTTAGAATAATGTTTTGCACCTTTAGTTTCAATAAAAAATTCAAGGATAGCCTTTGCCTTGCTTATTTTGCTAGTATGCATGTTGCTGTTTGAAAACAGAAAGTTTACCGCCATTGCAAAAAATCCCTAGAAAAGTCAGAGCACGATATAATGTTGAAACTTTTTGCAAAATGATCTCTGATAAATTTATTACAGTGGGAAGTTTAGTTCATAATTTTTGGAGTTAGGAAAGCATTGATACTATTGCATTCTTTACAGACTGTACTGTTCTGGCAGATTGCTCTTATGTTTGCATTGTTTGCATATGTTTGTTTGTTTAATGATTCTATTTGAGGATAGAAGTATTAAATATGCAGAGGAATTTAGTATTCAATGTTGAATAATAATGTTAGTGATTTGTTACAGTAGAAAATGATAAGGTTTTGCATTGGTTTATACTAACCTATCTCACGAGTTCTTGTTGAGTTTGTTGTGAATGAAGCTTTTGATAAAAAGAGAAACCATGATATGAGAGGAATTAAGAAGACACAAAAGATCAAGCTTGGGGATGCCCAAGGCACCCCAAGATAATATTTCAAGAAGTCTCAAGCATCTAATCTTGGGGATGCCCCGGTAGGCATCCCACCCTTCTTCTTCAACAACTATCGGTTAGTATAGGTTGAGCCTAAGTTTTTGCTTCTTCACATGAGTTGTGCTATCCTTGCAATGTAGTTTTCTTTAGCTTTTCTTGATGTTTGAATAAAGTATCAAGACCTGAAATTATTAAATGAGAGAGATACTTCACATAGTTGCATAATTATTTGCTCTAGTGCATCACTTATACCTTTTAGAGCATGGTGGTAGTTTTATTTTGAGAAATATATGAACTCTCATGCTTCACTTAGATTATTTTGAGAGTCGTTAATAGCATGGTAATTTGCTTAATATTAATGTACTTGGTATTCAAGATATGTGAAACTTTCTTATGAGTGTGTTGAATACTAAGAAAAGTTTGATACTTGATAATTTTTTGAGATATGGAGGTAGTGATATTAAATTCATGCTAGTTGGGTGATTATGAATTTAAAGAATGCTTGTGTTGAAGTTAGCAAGTCACGTAGCATGCACGTATGGTTAAAGTTGTGTAACAAATTTGAAACATGAAGTGTACCTGGCTTGTGCATCCTTATGAGTGGCGGTCGGGGACGAGCGATGGTATTTTCCTACCAATCTATCCCCCTAGGAGCATGCGTGTAGTACTTGGTTTTTGATGACTTCTAAATTTTTGCAATAAGTATATGAGTTCTTTTGACTAATGTTGATTCCATGGATTATACGCACTTTTACCTTTCCGCCATTGCTAGCCTCTTCGGTACCGTGCATTGCCCTTTCTCACGTTGAGAGTTGGTGCAAACTTCGCCGGTGCATCCAAACCCCGTGATACGATACGCTGTATCAGACATAAACCTCCTTATATCTTCCTCAAAATAGCCACCATACCTACCTATTATGGCATTTCCATAGCCATTCCGAGATATATTGCCATGCAACTTCCATCATCATCATCATGACATACATTACTTTTGTCATATTGCCATTGCATGATCATGTAGTTGACATCGTATTTGTGGCAAAGCCACCATGCATTATTTTTCATACATGTCACTCTTGATTCGTTGCACCATCCCGGTACACCGCCGGAGGCATTCATATAGAGTCATATCTTGTTCTAAGTTTTGAGTTGTAATCCTTATGTTGTAATCAATAGAAGTGTGATGATCATCATTGTTAGAGCATTGCCCAAAAAGAAAAAAAAAGAAAAAGGCCAAAAAAAGGCCCAAAAAAAGGAAAAAAAATGAAAGAAAAGGGCAATGCTACTATCTCTTTTTCCACACTTGTGCTTCAAAGTAGCACCTTGTCCCTCATGTAGTGAGTCTCATATATTGTGCTTCAAAGTAGCACCTTGTTCTTCATGTAGTGAGTATCATAAAGTTGTCCTTTTTATACTAGTGGGAACTTTTCATTATAGAACTTGGCTTGTATATTCCTGCAATGGGCTTCCTCAAATGCCCTAGGTCTTCATGAGCAAGCGAGTTGGATGCACACCCACTAGTTTTCTTTTGTTGAGCATTCAGAGCTCTAGTGCATCCGTTGCATGGCAATCCCTACTCCTCATGTTAACATCAATTGATGGGCATCTCCATAGCCTGTTGATTAGCCTCGTCAATGTGAGACTTTCTCCTTTTTTGTCTTCTCCACACAATCCCCATCATCATATTCTATTCCACCCATAGTGCTATATCCATGGCTCATGCTCATGTATTGGGTGAAGGTTGAAAAAGTTTGAGATTATTTAAGTATGAAACAACTGCTTGGCTTGTCATCGGGGTTATAGAAGTTGGGAACATCTTTGTGTGACGAAAATGAATCATAACCTAACTATATGATTTAGTAGGGATGAACTTTCTTTTGCCATGCTATTTTGAGAAGACATGATTGCTTTGATTAGTATGCTTGAAGTATTATTATTTTTGTGTCAATATGAACTTTTGTCTTGAATCTTTCGGATCTGAATATTCATATCACAAGTAAGAAGAATTACATTGAAATTATGCCAAAGTATCACTCCGCAAGAAAAATTCTTTTTTATCATTTACCTACTCGAGAAAAAGAAGGAATTTAGCTTGGGGATGCTTGATACGTCTCCAACGTATCTATAATTTTTGATTGCTCCATGCTACTTTATCTATTGTTTTGGGCAATACTGGGCTTTATTTTCCACTTTTATATTATTTTTGGGACTAACCTATTAACCGGAGGCCCAGCCCAGATTTGTTGTTTATGCCTATTTCTGTGTTCCGAGGAAAAGGAATATCAGACGGAGTCAAAACGGAACGAAATCAACTGGAGAAGTTCTTTTTGGAAGGAAAGCAACTCAGGGAACTTGGAGTGCATGTCAGGGGAGATACGGGCTGCCCA
>NC_041385.1:293228710-293276408 GCF_002162155.2 Triticum dicoccoides
GGCCCCCGTAGCTCCTCCGACATACCCCCTGCACCCATATATACTCTTGTACCCTAAAACTTCCAGAACAGAAGATAGATCGAGAGTTCCGCCGCCGCAAGCCTTTGTAGCCACCAAAAACATCTCAGGAGCCCTTCCCGGCACCCTGCCGGAGGGGGAACCCATCACCGGTGGCCATCTTCATCATCCCGCCACTCTCCATGACGAGGAGGGAGTAGTTCACCCTCGGGGCTGAGGGTATGTACCAGTAGCTATGTGTTTGATCTCTCTCTCTCTCATGTTCTCTCTCGTGTTCCCTCTATGGCACGATCTTGATGTATCCCGAGCTTTGCTATTGTATTTGGATCTTATGATGATTCTCCCCCTCTATTCTCTTGTGATGAATTGAGTTTCCCCTTTGAAGTTATCTTATCGGATTGAGTCTTTTATGAGAACACTTGATGTATGTCTTGCCGTGATTATCTGTGGTGACAATGGGATATCATGTACCACTTGATGTATGTTTTGGTGATTTCGGTGTCAAAACCGGCGGATCTCGGGTAGGGGGTCCCGAACTGTGCGTCTAGGCGGATGGTAATAGGAGGCAAGGGACACGATGTTTTTACCCAGGTTTGGGCCCTCTCGATGGAGGTAAAACCCTACTACTGCTTGATTAATATTGATGATATGGGTAGTACAAGAGTTGATCTACCACGAGATCAGAGAGGCTAAACCCTAGAAGCTAGCCTATGGTATGATTGTTGTTTGTCCTACAGACTAAAACTCTCCGGTTTATATAGACACCGGAGAGGGCTAGGGTTACACAGAGTTGGTTACAATGGGAGGAGATCTTCATATCGAATCGCCAAGCTTGCCTTCCATGCAAAGGAAAGTCCTATCCGGACACGGGACGAAGTCTTCAATCTTTTATCTTCATAGTCTGGGAGTCCGACCAACGGTGATAGTTCGGCTATCCGGGCACCCCCTAATCTAGGACTCCCTCGGTAGCCCCTGAACCAGGCTTCAATGACGACGAGTCCGGCGCGCATATTGTCTTCGGCATTGCAAGGCGGGTTCCTCCTCCGAATATCACATAGAAGATGTTGAACACAAGGATAGTGTCTGGCTCTGCAAAATAAGTTCCACATACCACCGTACAGAGAATAATATCTGCACAAATCTAATCTGTTGACGTATTTCGCAGCATGACATCACGCCACGGCCAAGCCTTTACGAATCGTTTTACTGTTCCACCTCAGCGCGTTTAGCGAGGCGGTTTCCTTGGCACGTCTTGTCAAAGCAGAGATCGTGTCCCCTTATTCCGGTATTCTCATCAATACGGGCGTGGGTAACCCAACCGCGCCGTTTAGCCGCGGCGCTTAGGAGATATGCGAGTTTTATTAGGATGGTGGGGGCTCATAGTTTTCGGCCGCCCATATAAGGGGATAAGGATCCACCCTTTCCGTTTACGCCTTCTTCCTCCTTTGCTTATCCATTCCTGCGCACTCGAGCTCCAGCGCCCAAGTCCGCACTTCCCACCTCAACCTTTCTCCGATCATGTCCGGAGCGGGAGGTAGATGGATGGCCTCCTCCGTCACGAAGGGGCAAATCAAAAAGTTGAGGAAGGCCGGATACTTGCCTGACGACATCGCGCACCGGCTTCCAGATGAGGGGCAACTCATCCCCACCCATGGGCCCCATGAAAGGGTCGTGTTTCTCCCCCATTTCCTCCGTGGACTGGGCTTTCCTCTTCACCCGTTTTTCTAGGGGCTCATGTTCTACTACGGCCTGGACTTCCATGATCTGGCCCCGAACTTCATCCTCAACATCTCGGCGTTTATCGTCGTGTGTGAGGCCTTCCTGCACATCCAGCCTCAGTTTGGCCTATGGATGAAGATCTTCAGCGTCAAGCCGAAGGTCGTGGGCGACGCCAAACAGAGTGCGGAGGCGCCATGGTGGGCAAGATAGCCAACGTTACATGGCCCGAGGGCGCTTTCGTAGAGACCATAAAAGGGTGGCAATCGGGGTGGTTCTATATCACTGAGCCACATGACTCTGAATGGGCAACGGCCCCCGAATTTCGATCTGGCATCCCCACACAGTTCACATCTTGGAAAGAGATAGGCCTGTTGTGGGGTAGTCTGGAAGAGGTGACCGGACTCCAAACCTGCGTCCGAGACCTGGTGAACAAGAAGGTCAAGCTTGTCAACGTAGTCCAGGTCATGCTCTTCCACCAGATCCTCCCGTGTCAACGACGGGCCTTCAACTTGTAGGAGTTCGACCCGGCTCAGCACCAGACTCTGTCCCAGCTCTTCGACACAAAGCACGAGGATGCTTGGAAGGTGCTATTCAAGAGCTTCGAGGTCTCCCCTCCCGTCACCGAGGATCGCGGATTCTGCACCAAGCGCCAAGCCACCGAGGTAAGCTTGCAGTTAGTCCTTCACGGGACACTTGATTTTCATAGTTTGATTCCATGTAGGATCTAAACTCTTGTTCCTTTGACAGGACTAGAAGAGGACATCCGGATAGTTTGACTGTCCGGCCCCTTTGCCCGAAGGCCCAGCAGACACACACTTGACGAAACTGCTGGTCCCAGCACCTCACATGGTGCCGGAGAAGAAGGCCAAGAAGAAGGCCACGGGGACTCGAAAGAGTTCCCGGCGCCTGGTGGTGTCGGAAACATCGCCTGACAACCCCGAAGCACCCTCCGCCTCTGAGGACGAAGAGGAGGAAGAAGAAGAAGCCTCTCCCCCTCCAGCGGGGGGAGGAAAGAAAAGGAAGGCCGCCCCAACTGGGGAGGCCGGAGGGTCCAAGAAGGGGAGAACCCTTCTGTTGGACTACGCCTCCGATGCCAAACACGACGGGGAGGAATGGCCATCCATGGTCAAGCTCCTAGAAAAATCGTAAGTATCCGAATACCAGAATAACTTATGGCGCTCCTCTATTGTATGGTACCTTCTAACGCTGAATTCAATCATGCAGTCCGCCCAAGGCTCAGCTCGGGGATTTGTCGAGCGGCTCCCTGGATTCGTCGGATGTGAATAGCGCTTCACTTCCGACGGCCTCCTCCCCTCTCCCTACGGAAGACGCCGAGGTGGAGTCCCAAAAGGGACTAAACCAGGAGGAGGTGGTCCTGAAGGCTCCGCAAGGAGACCTCCCGGACTCCAGGCCCAAAGGGGCTAAAGCCCCAGAGGGATCTAAGTCCGGCCCCGGGCCGGACACTGCTCCGGAACCAACAAAGGTTCCAGAGTCCGGTAGGCGGCGCCTTCACAAGAAAGGCACGCCTACGACGCCGGCGGCCTCCGTCCAACCGGAGACACCGGACAATTTGCTGGAGGTGCTCAACGGCGCCTCCATCAACGAGGAGCACCGCACTGTTATGAGTGCGGTGATTCAGAAGGTTCAGTCCGCCAAGAGCCGGCTGACAGAAGCCTGTACCAGCCTGCTAACAGGCTTTGAGGTATGTATTCAAAACATATAAAAATGTTACTCCATAGACAGTAGCCCCTGATGCTCAGTTTGGTGTTCCGAAAGAATAGCCGGACTGAGGATCTAAAAAGATATACGCAGGAGTATAATATAAATATGTCAATATGCGAATGCAGGCTGCACTACTGACCTTTGCCACACTGACAGCGGAGGTCGACACATTGAAGCAGAACCTCGAGCGGTCCGAGAACGAGCTCGGTCGTGCCAAGAAGCAGCTCGAGGACAAGGAGGGTATGTAATACCGTATGTAAATTTATATAGAAATACCTGGTTGCAAATAATGACAGGACCAACGTGAATGTTGCAGGGGCCACAACTCAGGTGGCAACCCTGAAGGAAGTGCTTTCCAAGGCCGAAGACAATGCGGCCATGGAGCGCTCAGAGCGAGAGAAGCAAGAGGCGCAGGCGGCGGAGGTGCGGCAAGAGCTCGATGCTCTTGTGAAAAAACATGAGAGTTTAGAGCCTGACTCGAAGACTCGGGAGTCCGAGCTTGCCTTGGCACTTGAAAGCACCAAATCTGCCAAGGCCGAAGCCCAAAAAGCCCTCGAGGAGATTGAGGCGATGAAAAAGATTGCGGCGGGTAAGGCATTCTTTATGAAAAGCAAGCATGTGAATGTAAATTACCTATTACTTACCTGAACCGGAGCTCTCCAAGAGCATTCGTAGATCTGCCCCGCAGTGCATCCGATGCCGCCGCATTCTATCAGGCAGAGGAAGGAAGCTCGACGGAGAAAGTGTTCTGGTCCCAGTATGCTGAGGCTGGACACCCGGTGCCCTTGAGCGACCAGCTGAAGCAGCTGGTCGAGCTTCATAAGGTAGCCGAACAGGCCATGCAGGGCCTGATAGGCCGGCTGTGGCCTGGTGAAGTCTTGCCTTTGAGCTACTTTGGGCTTGTGCGGCGGCTGGTGGATGCCTGTCCACGGCTTGAAGTCATCAAGCGTTCCGTGTGTATCGAGGGCACCCGTAGGGCTTTTGCCCGTGCTAAAGTGCACTGGGGCAAGCTGGATGCTGAGAAGCTAGTGAACGATGGGCCGCCAGAGGGCAAGGAGCATTGCAGGCCCGAGATGTATTATGAGGGCGTCCTGAAGGGTGCCCGTATTGTAGCAGAAGAATGTACCATGGATGTAATTTTTGAGTAAACTCGCTCGTATTTATCCTGTGCGCTGAAAACTTGTTCATATGCGCTAAGCAACGCTTTTTGAATTTAAAATATTACCTTCTGTGCGGCCGTTTATGAAATCTGAGAGATGCAAGTCGTCGGCTTCTACCCCCATGCCACGAGTGCTGGGGTGTTGGGGATAAACCTGAGCGCTCTTGTTCCCATTCATGGGTCCATCTAGGGAGGCGCTCAGCACAACGAACAAGGCCATCGGACTGATAATGCTTTATCACTCTCACATATCCATAGAATTCTATAATTTTAAATTTCGGCGAAGCCCCTAGTATTCGGAAGACCGAGTTCGGGGCGCTATCCACGCCTAGGCCAGATAAATCCGGCTCATAGCTCTAAGCGGCATAAGTCTTTAGGGACTCGAAAAACCTCGCGAACAGCGACCGGTCTCTCGCACTATCATGACGGTCAGTTTTAGCTTTCTCTACTGAGGTGTTAACCCAGCTCAACTGGGGAACAATCGCAGTAGTTCTCCCAGCGCCACCTTAGCCAACATTGCGGAACGTAAGGTACCAAAACATGGGAGCCGGGCAAACCCAACTATTGACCCAAGACATGATTCGGAGCCGATGCATATAGTGCTATAAGTTCGGAGTGCCGCACTCATGAGAGTGTTCGGTCTTCTCACACCGTATTATGGGGTGCTTAAGCCCCTGGTGTATTGGCCGTACCAAAGTGTACAGTTGCATAATGTCATGAATGAACATATTTGTATAAAAATAAATGAATACAATAATAGATAAGAGCTATGTATTGTTTATTAAAAAGGGCTGCTATGAAAGCATAACGATACAAATAGTGCGATAAGCAAGAGATGGGATTATTTGACATGTCCCCCTCCAGGGGCAAGCTGTGAGACTTTAAGTAAAACAGGTATTTAGCTTGTTATAGAGACCACCTGGACATTTGACGTGGCTTGTTGTCTCCCTGGCTGTTGCATCATGAGGAAACGACAGAATAGGGAGCCCCTAGTGTGGTTGAGCTGCATTCTGTGTGTGCCGTGGTTGTGCCCCTCCCCTTGTGCCCATGGTATTTCCAAAGCGTAATTATGTACGCGTGGTACCGCTATCGCCATCTGGCGAGGGCTGGGGTTGGAGCCGTACTGCTATGCTTGCTCGAAACGTGCCAGCCGGTTTTGTTGTAGGTTACTTTGGGCGCGCTTGACGTTGTCCGGACGTTTAACACCCGGATTCGAGAATTGCCTTGAGAGGCCACTTTGTACTTCCGCCGCCAGGGCCGCCGTGTGCTCCCCCGTTCGGAGAGAGCATTCGGTGTTTCCATTGACCGTAATCACTCCGCGAGGGCCTGGCATCTTGAGCTTGAGATATGCCTAGTGCGGCATCGCATTCCATTTTGCAAATGCGGTTCGTCCGAGCAGGGCGTGATAGCCACTGCGGAATGGGACTATGTCGAAGATTAACTCTTCGCTTTGGAAATTATCCGGGGATCCGAAGACCACTTCGAGTGTAACCAAGCCTGTACAGCTGGCTTCTACACCTGGTATGACGCCTTTAAAGGTTGTCTTTGTGGGTTTAATCCTTGAGGACTCTAGTGAGGTGAAATCCGTCAATGATTGGGTCTAGGTCCAATGCGGCGAATCCGCCGTGACAAATGCTAGTGGGGTGGTCCCTTCGATCAAAAGTGATCGGGCAGGAGGACCATGGGTTGAACTTTGGGGCGACTGCCTCCAATGCATAGATGTCCTTGAGATCATGCTTCCGCTCCCTTTTGGGGATATGGGTTGCGTATATCATGTTCACCATCCGCACTTGCGGGGGATGCCCTTCTGTCCTCTGTTGTTCGGCGGACGGGGCTGCTCCTCGTCATCGCTATGCAGCCCCTTGTCTCTGGTTTCGGCACTTAACTTGCCTGCCTGCTTGAACACCCAACAATCCCTGTTGGTGTGGTTGGCTGGTTGTTCGGGGGTGCCGTGTATCTGGCACGAGCGATCGAGTATCCAGTCTAAACTGGATGGTCCCGGAGGGTTTCTTTTGAATGGCTTCTTCCGCTGACCGGGTTTAGAGCCTCTGAATCCGGCATTAACTACCGTATCCTCAGTATTGTCGTTGTTAATGCGGCGCTTGTGCTTGTTGCGACGTGACCTGTGATTGTTGTCCTTGGTATCCGAATTGCTAGGGCTCTTGGTTATGTTATTGCTACGAGATAGCCAGCTGTCTTCTCCCACACAAAAGTGGGTCATGAGTGTCATGAGGGCTGCCATAGATTTCGGCTTTTCCTGTCCTTGGTGCCGGGCAAGCCATTCATCTCGGATGTTGTGCCTGAAGGCTGCAAGGGCCTCCGCGTCCGGACAGTCGACTATTTGATTTTTCTTGGTTAGGAACTGTGTCCAGAATTGTCTGGCCGATTCCTCTGGCTGCTGGATTATGTGGCTTAGGTCATCGGCGTCTGGTGGTCGCACAGAAGTGCCCTGGAAGTTGTCAAGGAATGCGGATTCCAGGTCCTCCCAGCAACTAATTGACTCTGCTGGCAGGTTGTTAAGCCAATGCCGAGCTGGTCCTTTAAGCTTGAGCGGGAGGTATTTGATGGCGTGTAGATCATCACCACAGGCCATGTGGATATGAAGGAGATAATCCTTGATCCATACCGCGGGATCTGTTGTGCCATCGTATGATTCGATGTTTACGGGTATAAAATCCTCGGGTATTTGATGATCCATTACTTCGTTTGTGAAGCATAGTGGGTGTGCGGCACCCCTGTACTGGGCTATATCGTGACGTAGCTAGGATGAGCTTTGTTTGTTGTGTTCGGCCTGGCCATATTTATTATATCCGGCGTGACGGTTATCGCCACGTGACGTGGGGCGCCCACGTGATCCGTAGATCGATCTTGTTTGCCTTGCCTTATCCTCCAATATGTCTCGGAGGTCTGTTGCGTTTCCCCGTGCTCTGGTATTTTTGGAGCGGCGCCGGGGTGCGGCTTGAGTTGAGGGCCGAAAGACCTCTCTATCGCGGCCACGGGGTGGCCGATCGGGCGCATCATACGCTAGTGATGTAGGTTTAGTTGCTTCCTCCTGTAGTTGGGGTAGCAGCCTGCGCTTTGGGTAGCTCTTGGAGGGGCGTTCAAGTTTATACTCTTCGGCCGCCAGGACTTCAGTCCATCTGCCGGCTAGCAAGTCTTGGTCAGCTCTAAGCTGCTGCTGTTCTTTCTTGAGGATGCTTGCCGTGGCCATAAGCCTACGTTTGAAACGCTCTTGTTCGACGGGATCCTCTGGCACAACGAATTCGTCATCGTCGAGGCTTGCCTCGTCTTCGGAGGGAGGCATATAATTGTCGTCCTCGACCTCCCTGTCTGCCGCTCTCTCATGAGGGTTGGCTCCTCCGTCCTCATGCGCTGAATCCTGCTGGAGGGGGTTGCCTTCGGCACTGTCCAGGGTGTTGTTGTCTCCAATGCCGGACTAGCCATTTTTGTTTTGGCGGGATTTAGAGCGGCGCCACTGACGTTGGCGCTTGGGTTGCTTCTTGGAGGGGTCGTCCTCCATTTTTTCATCGCCATCCCCTGCTTTAGGGGTGTCCACCATGTATATGTCATATGACGAGGTGGCTTTCTAGTGCCCTATAGGCGCTGGTTCTTGGTCGTCTCCTTCATCGACGTCCATACCGTCAATGTCTTCGGAGTCGAAGTCGAGCATGTCGGTTAGATCGTCGACAGTGGCAACAAAGTGGGTGGTGGGTGGGTTTCGAATTTCTTCGTCGTCCGCATCCCAACCTTGCTGACCACAGTCCGGCCAGGGCTCTCCTGACAAAGAGAGAGACTTTAGTGAATTCAGGATATCGCCAAAGGGCGAGTGCTGAAAGACATCCGTGGTGGTGAACTCCATGATCGGAGCCCAATTGGGTTCGATCCGAAGGGGTGTGGAAGATCCGGAGTCCGGAACGGAGTCCGGCTCCTTGGAGTCACGGTCCTCACAAAGGACTAGGCCGGTATTTGTCTCGATCGCCATAGAAATTGCAGCTCCTGGGGCGGCGACCAACCGTTCGTCCCCGACTGGCGTGGTCGGCTCCGAGCTAAGGGTCGGAGCGGACACCTGAGCGGCGCTCTGGGCGCTGTCCAGCGGTAGAGCTAGATCATGCCCATCGTGATAGTGCGGCGCACTCGGCCGTGGCTCGAATCCGTCGAAGATCAAGTCCCCGCGGATAACGGTCGTGTAGTTTAAGCTTCCAAATCTGACCTGATGGACAGGGGCATAGCTTTCGATCTGCTCCAGATGGCCAAGCGAATTGGCCCGCAGTGCGAAGCCGCCGAATACGAAGATCTGTCCAGGGAGAAAAGTCTCACCCTGGACCGCGTCGTGGTTGATGATCGAAGAAGCCATTGGGCCTAAAGGTGACGACACACAGGAACTCTCAATGAAAGCACCAATGTCGGTGTCAAAACCGGCGGATATCGGGTAGGGTGTCCGGATGTTGTTACCCAGGTTCGGGCCCTCTCGATGGAGGTAAAACCCTACTCCTTCTTGATTAATATTGATGATATGGGTAGTATAAGAGTTGATCTACCACGAGATCAGAGAGGCTAAACCCTAGAAGCTAGCCTATGGTATGATTGTTGTTCGTCCTACAGACTAAAACTCTCCGGTTTATCTAGACATCGGAGTGGGCTAGGGTTACACAAAGTCGGTTACAATGGGAGGAGATCTTCATATCGAATCGCCAAACTTGCCTTCCACGCCAAGGAAAGTCCTATCCGGACACGGGACGAAGTCTTCAATCTTGTATCTTCATAGTCCGGGAGTCCGGCCAACGGTGATAGTTCGGCTATCCGTACACCCCCTAATCCAGGACTCCCTAAGTGATCAACTTGCGGGCTTCGTGACATTGGGAACCTATGGATAGGGGTTGGCACACGTTCTGGACTCTCCGATAGAAACTTTGGGGCACTCTTTGAAGTACTTTGTGTTGGTTGGATGAATCTGAGATTGTGTGATTCACATCATATAATCATGCCCACGGATAATTGAGGTGACAATGGAGTATCTAGGTGACATTAGGGTTTGGGTTGATTTGTGTCTTAAGGTGTTATTCTAGTACGAATTCTTTTACAGATCGATCCGAAAGAATAACTTTGTGGTGGTTTCATACCCTACCATAATCTCTACGTTTGTTCTCCGCTATTAGTGGCTTCGGAGTGACTCTTTGTTGCATGTTGAGGGCTTGTTATATGATCTATCTATGTTATTATTGTTGAGAACTTGCACTAGTGAAAGTATGAACCCTAGGCCTTGCTTCCTATCATTGCAATACAGTTTACGCTCACTTTTACCACTTGTTACCTTGCTGTTTTTATATTTTCAGATTACAAATACCTTTATCTACCATCCATATTGCACTTGTATCACCATCTCTTCGCCGAACTAGTGCACCTATACAATTTACCATTGTATTGGGTGTGTTGGGGACACAACAGACTCTTTGTTATTTAGTTGCAGGGTTGCTAGAGAGAGACCATCTTCATCCTACGCCTCCTATGGATTGATAAGCCTTAGGTCATACACTTGAGGCAAATTTGCGACTGTCCTACAAAACTGTGCACTTGCAGGACCAACAACGTCTACAAGAAGAACGTTGTGTAGTAGACATCAGGTATCCTAAGAGGTCTTCTTTTGATCTTGTTGGCTACTCCAATTCAGACTATGCCGGAGACAAGGTTGATAGAAAGTCCACTTCTTGTACTTGTCAATATCTTGGTAGATCTCTTGTGTCTTGGTCCTCCAACAAACAAAACTCGGTATCCTTATACATCACCGAAGCAGAATACATTGCCGCCGGTTATGTTGTGCTCAATTACTTTGGATGACCCAAACTCTTAAAGACTATGGGATATATGTGAAACATGTTCCTTTGCTTTGTGACAATGAAAGTACTATTAAGATTGCTCACAATCCCGAGCAACATTCTCGAACTAAGCACATTGAAGTTCGTCATCATTTCATTCGAGATCATGTTGCTAAGGGTGATATTAAACTTAAGCATGTTTGTACCGACAAGCAATTGGCGGATATATTCACTAAACCACTTGATGAGAAAGTATTTTGCAGGTTGGGAGGTGAATTGAACATCATTGATGCTTCAAACTTGGAGTAGGAACTCCATTTGGATACATGCAAGATATAAGCCTATGACGAATCCTTGACATTTCTCTTATGATGATAATCACATATCTTTGATATATTTGCACCCTTGCATGTCATCTAACCATTGTAGGTACTTGGATGAATCTAAATCTATGAGATTGCAACTACTCACATCTTGAGAAATCTCTACATCATCAAGTCTCTACATTACGGTGGTTGAAGACAAGGAAGCTTGAAACCCTTCAAATATATCTTTTGACAATTCCCATATCAAATTTCATGATTGTCATTTTGGATGCACAAGTGCTATTCCTAGCAAAACTAATTCATGTAGGTAGATGTATTCCAATTACAAGTGGTGCTCCAAATGAACTACAACATTGAGCATCCCACACAAGTTCAACTACATGATGAAGATCAACACCACCACCCAAGGTATGTTATTCCATCTTAGAGAAGCTTTTCCCCAAGACATGGGTCAAAGAAGCTCAACAAGATGTGAATACATCAAAATGCTTAAATGAAAAATGGCAACCCCATTATGAGCTTAAACGATGAGTATGACCCATGATCAAGTGTCTTCACTTGACTCCTAAGTAGATATACTCTAACATAGGTGACTTTGTCACCGACCAATTCTAGATGAAGTTCTCTAGTGTTTCTCCTTGTTCTTGCATTTGTCTCATGCATATTTATTTCCCCTTTCAAAAAAACTTCATCTAGATTTCTTCTCTTTTATTTCTGCTCTGCATTTCTCTGCATCCAATTCCTTGGAAATAATTGTGAGATCTTATTTGCTTAGAGAGTTGAGGTGACTAGTGCTTTTTATGTGTGATGAACTCGGACAAACCACTTGCCTCTTTCGGTCAAACCTAAACTTTTCAGTGCCACCGGAGGAAACAACCCGGTGCAGCCGATCTCAATGCTGAGAAAACACTCTGTCATTTGCATCCTGCACATTCTGTTCCAGCTCCACTCGATGATTCTTATCCTCTACCAGCACCTTATTTTTTCCTGCTACTTTGCTATGTGACTCAAGGACCAAACCTATTTTGACTCACACTCCAGAAGACGCTTCTTGGAAATTGATGTCAAAGGGGGAGAGAGAGCTCACATCAAAGCTTAATAATATCAAAAGGGGGAAAAGAGAGATAAATAATCACATCAAAGAGAGACCCCAGTTGCTTGGTATTCAATAGACATGTTCATTTTGTTCATACTGATTGTGTGTTTCCTTTGCTCTGATTTTCTATTCCCTATCTTCTCCTAATATCCCATATAAGATTCAAGGGGAGCAAGACAACTAAGGGAAGGAAATCTTTGAATTCATTGCATATCTTTACCTTCGGGGACATGTCTACACTCAAACAGAGTACCTAGTACTCACTCTATACATATCATCCCAATCTTGGTACTCTTGTGGTTTGCTGCTCTTGCTCTGTTTAGTAGATGTTTCTATGTTATCTAACCTTGTTTATACAGGTTCATCTCTTCCAAAGCTAGCTCAGGACCACAAGGTAAGTATATGCATCACACTCATGTGCATGAGGATCTCTTGCTCATGTACATATTGTTTGCAAGAAGGACTCATGAACATGAAGATACATTTCTCATGCTCACATCATTTACTCTGATGCATATAGCCAGATACATGTAACTCATTGCTTACTCTGTCATGATTATGCACTCACATGATCTTATGTTCCATATTTGCATGATTGCATACATGTAGGCGGAGCCTATGCATGTTACATGTCCTTCCGAAACTTTACCTGCCTTTCTCTATATCTTTATCTAAAGCTTTGATGTATGTTGTTATCAATTACCAAAAAGGGGGAGACTGAAAGCACAAGTGCTCCCTGGGAGATTTTGGTAATTAATGTCAACATATCTCTTGTTGGACTAATACTTTTATCTAGTATATTTCAGATAAGTCCAACAATGGAGTGGCATGGACAAGAGGATGTGGAACCCCTTCAAGATGCTAAGGACAAACGATTGGCTCAAACTCAAAGCTCAGGACTCTACATTTTACTTTTTCAGTGCTCCAAGATCACATTGAGTCCATAGGAAAGTCAATACTATTAAAAGGGGATGAGGTGTTGCTTAATGGCTTGCTTGCTCAAAGTGCTTAGTGATATGCTCCAAAGCCCTCAACCACTTTCTCATATCCACATATGTCCCAAACCAAAAGTCAAATTTGGCCCCACCATTTTGATCCATCCGGCGCCACCGAGTTCATTTGACATAGCCACTACCAGAAAACCTAGTCACTTCGGTCTAACCGATGGGATCTCGGTCTCACCGAGATGGGCTTGCCAACTCCCTGTTGTCTATTGCAATATCTTCGGTCTCACTGAGAATATGTAATCGGTCACACCGAGTTTGCCAGACTACCTCTCTGTTTTGCTTATTACCAAATCAGTCCAGCCGAGTTGTGTAATCGGTCAAACCGAGATGAGGTTTTACCCAAACCCTTGCACATCGGTTCCACCGAGTTGATCATATCGGTCCCGCCGAAATGCCTAACGGTCACATTATGAACTAAGTCGGTCCGACCGAGTTTTTTGATTCGGTCCCACCGAGTTTGGTGAATTCTGTGTAACAGTTAGATTTTGTGTGGAGGCTATATATACCCCTCCACCCTCTCCTCATTCGTGAGGAAAGCCATCAGAACGTGCCTACACTTCCAGCATTCATTTTCTGCGTGAGAACCACCTACTCATGTGTTGAGGCCAAGATATTCCAATCCAGCCATATGAATCTTGATCTCTAGCCTACCACAAGCTGCTTTCCACTCAAATCATCTTTCCACCAAATCCAATCCTATGAGAGAGAGTTGAGTGTTCGTGTCACACCCTAGCTAGTCATGCATCAGAGTGTGTGCATCATGTTTAAATTGCCACTTAATTTGAAATGGGGATTTGTGAATCCCTCAGAATCATTTTTGAAAATGATCCAAATAAAAATTTCTCCAAAAAGGTCCAAGAAAATGCTCATGTTGCTCTCTGAAAATATTGGACAGAGATAAAAATCAAACCAATATTTTTAAGAGCTCATAGGTATTTATTTTGGGCATTTGGAATTAATGCATAAATATTTGCATTGGAAATATATTAGTTATATATATTAATATATGTCCAAATATTATGCCAATTATAAAGGAGCTCTGGAATAATATATCTAGCTCCTGCAAAAATTGGCATAAGGTAAATAAATGATTTAATATTTTATTTAAATCAAAACAAATGTCAGAAATTAGAAAAAGAAAAATAAATAAAAGGAGGAGCTTAGCTGGGCTCCTCCCTGTGCAGCTAGCGCCCAACCGAGCACACCCACGTCCTCACCGCACCGCGTAGATGCCGTAGGTGCCAACCCCGCATCTCCGCCGCCGTTGTAGCCTCGACCCCGAGCTCAACCGAGCTCCGGCAGCCGCCACGGTCGTCGCCGTCGTCGGTACCGGCCACCACAGGCACGGCCACTACCACCGTTCGACGCGCGGGAGCAAGGGCTCTCCAACGAGCCCAAGCACGGCCTCGCCCGTGCCCTGTAGCGCGTTTCCGCATCGCGCCGCCGTCTCGGGCCTCGCCGGCGTCATGTCGCTGGTGGGTTTGACCCACCTTTGACCACGGCAGGAACCCCCCTGTGTCCCTGACAGGTGGGCCCAGCCCTGTTAGCTAATTAGGATTAGCACTAACCGAATTAGTTAAACTAACCACCCCCCCTGACATTGACCAGTGGGCCCCAGCGCCACTAATTCCTAATTAGGATTAATTTAACCCTGTTTAACCCCCCTGTCACTGACGTGTGGACCCCACACGTCAGGTTTGACCCCAGCCAGCCGCAGTTGACCACTGACGTCATGCTGACGTCATGCTGGCGCAATATTTATATTTCTGGATTTAAATTAAATCAGGAAATTCCAGAATATTATTTAAACTTCAAAAATTCATAACTTTTATTCTGTAACTCCAAATTGGACAAATTATATATGAAAAATGATCAGAAAAATCCAATCTATCCATCTGTACTATTTTCATGCATGATCAAACAAGTTAAATTGATGTTTTAAGCAGAACAAGGAAAAGCACTTTAAAAGGCCATACTTGAGTTTGAAATTTGAATCTTTGATTCAAATTGGTTCAAACCCTTCTGGTTTTAGTTGCATTAGCCCAACACACTCATACTGCCATGTTTCATGCATGCATCATATTGTTGCACATTGTTTGGTGATGGTTGTGTATCGGTGTCCTTTGCGACAGGTTCTGCCTCCGAGGAGTACCGTGATTACCCTAACGAACAACCGTATCAGTGCATCGAACCATCAGGCAAGCAAACAACCATTTGATCATATCGATACAATCCCATGTTCTCGCTCCTGCTCTCTTTTACTGCATTAAGACAACGCGTTTCAAACTGCTGTGTGCTACGGTAGTTGAACCCATTTCCTCTGCATGACCTGTCATTGCCACAGTAACTAGATGAAACCCACTAGCATGTGTAGGAGTTGATTGAGCCATATGTATGTGTTGTTCCTACCTTGCTATGCCTGCTATGCTTAGAGTCGTGTCAGGTCTGGTTCATCTGGGTGATGGCTAGAGTGAAATGATTATGTCGGTAATGAGAGTGGTGTGGTGAACACGATTTGGTAAAGGTATCGATGAGAGGCCATGTAGGAGTACATGGTGGGTTGTTTCATTGAAGCCGACCTTAAGCACTGAGATCTGTATGTGTGATTTAAGATACAGCTACTACCATGCATTGGGCCCTGAAATATGACCCCGCTCGACTTCTTATTCACCCTAGCTCTCTGTACAGGAGTTGCAAGTAGTTTCTGGTGTTTGTAGCCTACTGGAGGCCGTGGACAGCGCTGACCATAGGGGTGGGCTGTGATGCGGTAGGTACGTGGCCGGGTGTACTGGATACCCGTTAGGTATCTCGGGAACCCTGTTCACATCGTTCGGGGCCGTATGGGAAACCTCGGCCGGACTCCCTGCGGATGGAACCTGGATAGGCGATAAACCTGGACTGGAGGCTTAGGTGATTAGGTAGGTCGTGGCCGACACCCACGTTGGGCTTCCGCTTGAAGGTTGTCGAGTACATGTCGTGTAAACGGCGGTAAGTGGTGAGAGCGTGTATGAAGAAGTACACCCCTGCAGGGTTAACATGATCTATTCGAATAGCCGCGCCCGCGGTAAAGGACTACTTGGTTGCCTATACAGTTCATAGACAAGTAAATGGAAACTACTAAAAGCCTCAAGATAAGTGTGAGTGCCGAGGATGGCTTTTTCGTAGGAAGACGGAGGTGGATCCTCGGTAGTGTATTGAAGTGGTGAGTAGTGGACTCGTGTGCGCAAAACCATTTCAAGTTGGAGTATCGTAGGATAGCCTAGCCAAGAGTCAAAGCTGGCTTGCTGCAATAACTCCAACAACCCTTCTTGATACTATGCATGTATGTAGGATCTGATGTAAGTCTTGCTGAGTACCTTTGTACTCATGTTGCTATAATTTACATTTTTTTACAGAAGACGCTGCAACCCCTTCTGATGGGTTCTATGTAGACGTTGACATCAACGAGTAGGCTAAAGGCCCAGGTGGTGATCCTGAGCTTGTGAAGGACCATGTAGTATAGCTAGGCTTTCAAAGCCTCTTTTATTTTACTAGTTGTCTGTACTCAGACAAGTTACTTCCGCTGCTGGTTTGTATGACTGTATGACTTGAATGTTGGGTCGTGAGACCCGTACCTTTGTGTATGTTATGTATGGCTCCCTGAGCCTTAAATAAAGTACTTGTGTCGTAGAGTCATGTTGTGATGCTTCGTTGTATTTGCACATATCGAGCATATTGTGTGTATGATTGAAATGCTTGGTATGTGTGGGATCTGACTATCTAGTTGTTTATCTTTAGTAGCCTCTCTTACCGGGAAATGTCTCCTAGTGTTACCGCTGAGCCATGGTAGCTTGCTACTGCTCTGGAACACTTAGGGTGGCCGGCATGTGTCCTTCTTCATTCCTGTGTCTGTCCCTTCGGGGAAATGTCTCGCTTTGAGTACCGGAGTCCTGTTAGCCCGCTACAGCCCGATTTACCGGAGTCCTGCTAGCCCAGTGCTACAGCCCGGACCCACTTGCTGATGACCGACACGTTCGAAGCTGGGTCATGGATGCCTGTCCCTGTAAGTCTGTGCCACTTTGGGTTTACGACTAGTCATGTCAGCCCGGGCTCCTTATCATATGGATGCTAGCGACACTATCATATACGTGAGCCAAAAGGCGCAAACGGTCCCGGGCAAAGGTAAGGCGACACCCGTGGGGATACCGTGCGTGAGGCCGCAAAGTGATATGAGGTGTTACCGGCTAGATCATGTGACATCGAGTCGGGGTCCTGACAGCGTTGGCATCAGAGCCGGACTGCCTGTAGGTTCTTCAAGCCAAACTGGTCGATGTTGAGTCTAGAAATTCTTTAGTTATATGTAGGGGAATTGTTTGTGGGTTGGAACGTAAGGCTCTTTTTACTCCTTTATCTTATGACATTCTGATCTGAGTCAGTCCATTCTTCCACCGGGGGTTAAGGAATTAGGATCTATTCTCTCTATCAGGATCACGTGTCACTAATCAGTAGTACCTTATAGGTATGATGGATACAAGCCTAGTCCAGTTCTTTTACCACATTATGTTGTTAGAATGGATTCAGAACTTTGATATGATGATGTTGAGTGTGTACGAAATCCTTTGTCAAATGTCTCAAATCCTTCTTGAGCATTTACAGCTGTTATGCTGCCGAAATTTTGCTAGAAATTCTAATGCCTTTGCATTATGATTGTGCTTTCAGATGGCCACTCGCGACCTCAATCAAGTGGTTCGCCTGACTCGATGCCTAGATGTACCCGGACATACTGCCAAGTTGGTCAGGGTAATGACTGAGGCTGGATACCGCTGGTATCCTGAGTACACGGTCGAAGAGCAATTTCGGGACTTCAATCAAAGCCAGTATCTCTGCACTGTCCGGATATTTCCATCTTATCCTGGATCCACCGAGCCCCTTCACTGCTCCTATGGACTCGGGGTTACTATTGAGATGGCTGTACAGGATGCCGCCTACTCTACGATGACCATCATGCGAGTCAGATCTGGTCTATTTCGGGACTCTGATTTCTGGTATATGCCAGGATCACTTCCGGGAGCACAAGGGTATCTCCAGGCTATCTATGCTGACCCCACCCAGGAGGATTCACGGACTCGCACCACTGCTGAGATGCTCGAGGATAAGGACCGTGAAAATCGGGCCTTGAGGTTAGAGCTCTTCAATACCCGTGCTGACCACTGGGCCAGTTTGACTCGGTTCGCACTGGCGGTGCAAGCTGGATATTCAGATATGCGCGATCTCTATCCTGTGAGATCTGCTCTGCCAGACGTGATGGGTTGGCGTGATGTAGGAGGCATCACCCCACCTCGCGGTCCCCGCAGGCCACCGTCTGTTGGTCCAAGGCCTCATCCTAGCCCCTATGGTCCACAAGCTCCGCGAGATCGTCTGTTTCCGGATGATCATGTTGAGCTTCCAGGTTATGGAGGTGATTTCTACGAGGACTACTACGGATCGGTCTGAGTTAGTGGTAGTAACACTAGTTCGCACTAGCTGTGTCGTCTATCGTCCCGCGTGACTCGTGGGATATGACCTAGTTTGTACTCTTTCCGGAGGTGTAGAAAAATAATGTATAGGAGCTTGGGATGCCTCCGATGAGATGTAATCCTCTTTTCACCGTAATAGTACTTTGTTTGGTCTTGTACTAAACCCTGTATGGTGTGTATGACGATGGAATAAAAGAAGCAGTTTCTGTATCTACCATGTCATACGGATGATCATCTTGCATTCCGAGTTATTCCTTACATTTTGTATCCTATGTTGGAATTTTATCATCCTGACTAAATCATTATCTTGTTTACCTAGGATGGTCAACACGCGCACTAACCCTGCTCCTCAAGAGTAGGCCGAAGGCAGTGAAGTCAGGGATGCAAATCTGCCTCATCCTCCTTCCCTAGCCGAGGTTATGATGGAAGCTGAGAGAAACAAGCGGGAGACCAACCGTTTGTTGGAGTGTATTGAACAGAACACAGCACACCATCAGAGGACTAACGTGGTGTCACTCAGTGATTTTATCAAATTACATCCACCCATGTTCCACCACTCCGTCGAGCCTCTCGACGCTGATGACTGGCTTCGCAGTATCTCTCACAAGCTGCGTTCTGCGCTAGTCGCTGAGGCTGACAAGGTCACCTTTGCTGCATATCATCTTGAAGGCCCCGCCAGTCTATGGTGGGAGAATTATGGAGCTATGCGCCCAGCGGGCCATGTCACTACTTGGGCTGAATTCAGCGAGGCTTTCCGTGAACATCACATTCCGGAGGGTCTCATGGACCGTAAACGTGAAGAATTTTGCAGTTTCACCCAAGGCCGACTTTCTGTGGATGCTTACAGCAGGGAGTTTGGTAATCTCGCACGATATGCAACTGAGGAAGTGTCTACTGATGCCAAGAAGCAAGCAAGGTTCCGTAAGGGCCTTAGTCCTGAGCTTCACCGTGACCTCCGTCTGCATGAGTGCACATCTTTTCAGAAACTTGTTAACAAGGCCATCAGTGCTGAAACTGGTCAGACTGATTATGATGCAACACGCAAGCATGGCCGTGACATGGGTTCCTCATCCGGTGCTGGTCCTCAGAAGCGCCGCGTGTGGGTGCCCAACACTGCCCTGCCACCCAGGTTCACACCGAGGCCATCCTTCCAGGCGCCTCGCCCCGTTCAACAGTCTGCACCAGCCAAGCCCTATGGTGGTCCAACCAACAATGCTCCTCCACGTACCAGTTCCGTGACCTGTTTCAAGTGTGGGGAATCTGGTCACTATATGCGTGAGTGTCCCCAGAGCAACCCCCATCAATCTGCTAAAGCTGTTGGCCGTGGCAAGCCGACAGGGAAAGTGTTCCACGCCAAGCCGGCCACCGCTACACGTGGCCATGTCAACTGTATCTCTGCCGAAGAAGCTCAAGAGGATCCCAACGTCGTTCTCGGTACGCTTCTTGTTAATTGCCACCCGACATCTGTTCTTTTCGATACAGGAGCCTCTCATTCTTTTATATCCGAAAATTATGCTCGTTTGCATAACGTTGCATTCTGTGACATGCCATCCACTATGGAAATTTCTACTCCCGGGTCTAGATGGCAGACCTCTAGGGTAAGTTATGGAAATGAAATCCAAGTCGACAGACTTGTTTTTCTTGCATCCTTGATAGCCCTTAAATCTTCAGATATTAATATCATTTTGGGTATGGACTGGATGTTAGCTCATCATGCCAAAATTGATTGCTTCTCTAGGACTGTTCAACTCACTCACCCTTCGGGCAAGATAGTCAATGTCTTGACCCGATTAGCCAAGCAACAATTATATTCTCTTAACGCCAGCCCTTTGCCAGACCTTGAGGACGTTCCGGTAGTCCATGACTTCCCGGATGTCTTCCCAGAAGAATTGCCAGGTGTTCCACCTGACAGGGATGTTGAGTTCGTAATAGACCTCATTCCAGGAACCGTTCCGATTGCTAGAAGACCCTATAAGATGGCACCCCTAGAGCTAGCCGAGCTTAAGAAACAACTCGATGAGTCCTTGAAAAAGGGTTTCATCCGCCCTAGTTCATCCCCGTGGGCTTGCCCCGTCCTATTCGTCAAGAAGAAGGATGGTACGGACCGGATGGTTGTAGATTACCGACCTGTCAATTTGGTCACAATCAAGAACAAATATCCGCTTCCCAGGATCAACAACCTATATGATCAGCTCGCTGGATCCTCAGTCTTCTCCAAGATGGATTTGAGGTTGGGCTACCATCAAATCAAAATCAGAAACGGGGACATTCCTAAAACGGCCTTTGTTACTCGTTATGGCCAATACGAGTACACCGTCATGTCTTTCGGTTTAACCAACGCTCCAGCCACCTTCTCTCGGTTAATGAACTCAATCTTCATGGAGTATTTGGATAAATTCGTCGTGGTTTACCTCGATGATATACTCATCTACTCCAAGAACGAGGAAGAACATGCCGAACATCTAAGGCTAGTGTTGAAGAAACTTCGAGAGCATCGCCTTTATGCCAAATTTTCTAAATGTGAATTCTGGTTGTCAGAAGTGACCTATCTGGGTCATGTAATATCTGGTAAAGGTATTGCTGTTAACCCTGAGCGAGTTCAAGCCGTCCTTAATTGGACTCCACCTGAATCGGTCAAGCAAGTTCGGAGTTTTCTAGGCTTAGCGAGCTATTGTCGTCGCTTTGTCGAGAACTTCTCCAAGGTTGCTAAACCTCTAACCGAACTTCTCAAGAAAGATAAGAAGTTCGAATGGACTCCACAGTGTGAGCACAGCTTTCAGGAACTGAAAAGACGCCTGACCTCTGCTCCCGTACTGGTACCGCCAGACTTCTCCAAAGACTTTGTTATCTACTGCGACGCCTCGCGACAAGGACTAGGTTGCATTCTCATGCAAGATCGACACGTAATTGCCTACGCTTCACGGCAATTGCACCCACATGAGGAGAATTATCCTACTCATGATCTAGAGCTTGCAGCCGTAGTCTATGCACTTAAGACCTGGCGACATTACCTCCTCGGTAATCGTTGTGAAATATTCACTGATCACCAAAGTATGAAGTACATTTTCACCCAACCGGATCTGAATCTCAGGCAAAGACGTTGGGTTGAATTGATCACAGACTTCGACTTAGGAATAACCTACACCCCAGGGAAAGCCAACGTCATGGCTGATGCGCTAAGTCGTATAATCTTATTGTAACAACCTGATGTTACAACAAAGTCAACCGCTTCTCCATGAGGAATTTCGGAAGCTTAACCTTCACATTGTACCTCAAGGTTTTCTTTCCACCTTGGTAGCAAAACCTACTCTTACGGATCAAATCATCGCTGCCCAAAAGCGAGATAAGGGAATATCTAAAATCAAAGAGAACATTGCTAGCGGAGGTGCTAGTTGTTTCTCCACAAATGATCATGGTGTTGTGTACTTTGAGAACCGTCTAGTGGTTCCCAAGAACCAGCATCTACGGCAGTTGGTCCTTAAGGAGGCTCATGAATCTCCTCTCACTATTCATCCCGGTAGTACTAAGATGTATCAGGACCTACGCCAGAGGTTCTGGTGGACTAGGATGAAGAGAGAGATTGCTTAGTATATTGCAAATTGCGACGTCTGTCGTCGTGTAAAAGCAGAGCACCAACGGCCTGCTGGCACACTTCAACCCTTAGCTATTCCTGAATGGAAATGGGATAAAATTGGTATGGATTTCATTACCGGTTTTCCCAGGACCAAGAGAGGGAATAATGCTATTTTCGTCGTTGTCGATCGTCTTTCCAAAGTAGCCCATTTCTTACCTGTTCGTGAGAGTATAACCGCTAGTCAGCTGGCAGACTTATACATCTCCCGTATAGTGTCTCTCCATGGTGTTCCTTTGGAGATTAACTCGGATCGAGGAAGTCTTTTCACCTCTCGATTTTGGGAAAGTTTCCAAAATGCTATGGGAACTCGTCTCTCCTTTAGCACCGCTTTCCACCCTCAGTCGAGTGGTCAAGTGGAACGCGTCAACCAGATTCTAGAAGACATGCTTCGAGCCTCTGTTATCTCATTCGGAATGGACTGGGAGAAGTGCCTTCCATTTGCCAAATTCGCTTACAACAACAGCTATCAATCTAGCTTGGGTAAAGCCCCTTTTGAAGTTCTCTATGGACGACGGTGTCGAACAGCCCTTAACTGGTCAGAGACCGGGAAAAGACAATTCTTTGGCCCGGATATGATTCAGGAAGCAGAAGAACAAGTTCGTATCGTCCGTGAAAAGTTGAAAACAGCCCAATCTCGTCAAAAGAGTCAATATGTCCGAAAACATAAGGCTATGACTTTCGAGGTTGACGAGAAGGCTTATCTTCGGGTCACCCCTCTGAAGGGAACCCATCGTTTCGGTATCAAAGGCAAATTGGCTCCTCGTTACATTGGACCTTTTCGCATTCTCGCCAAACGAGGAGAAGTTGCCTACCAGTTGGAACTACCTCCGCACCTCTCCAGAGTCCACGATGTCTTCCACGTTTCTCAACTCAGGCGTTGCTTCTCGGATCCTATCCGTGAAGTGGACCACGAAACGCTTGATCTCCAAGATAATCTTACATATCGAGAGTACCCCATTCGTATCCTCGATCAGGCCGAACGTACCACCCGACGTCATAATATCAAGTTTCTCAAAGTTCAATGGTCGCACCATTCTGAGGATGAAGCAACTTGGGAAAGGGAGGATCGTCTTCGACTTGAGTATCCCGCCTTCTTCCCGGAGGAACCCAAATCTCGGGACGAGATTCTTTTGAGTGGGGGTGAGTTGTCACACCCTAGCTAGTCATGCATCAGAGTGTGTGCATCATGTTTAAATTGCCACTTAATTTGAAATGGTGATTTGTGAAACCCTCAGAATCATTTTTGAAAATGATCCAAATAAAAATTTCTCCAAAAAGGTCCAAGAAAATGCTCATGTTGCTCTCTGAAAATATTGGACAGAGATAAAAATCAAACCAATATTTTTAAGAGCTCATAGGTATTTATTTTGGGCATTTGGAATTAATGCATAAATATTTGCATTGGAAATATATTAGTTATATATATTAATATATGTCCAAATATTATGCCAATTATAAAGGAGCTCTGGAATAATATATCTAGCTCCTGCAAAAATTGGCATAAGGTAAATAAATGATTTAATATTTTATTTAAATCAAAACAAATGTCAGAAATTAGAAAAAGAAAAATAAATAAAAGGAGGAGCTTAGCTGGGCTCCTCCCTGTGCAGCCCAGCCAGCTGGCCGGCCCAGCCAGCAGGTGGCCCAGCCCGCCTCCCTCCTCTGTCGTCTTCGTCCTCGACAGAGGGAGGGGAGTGTGGCCGGCGGGCGCGCGCGCCACCGCGCCACGCCACCTGCTCGCCTGCCTGCCTGCCCTCCCCTCCTCGTCTCGATGCCCCGGACGACGCCACGCCCTCCCCTGCTCTCTCTCACTCTCCCTCGGTTCTTCCCTCCTCTCCCTCGCTCTCTCTCTCACACGGCCGAACACCACCATCGCCGCCGTTCGCCATAGCAGCCGTCACCGGCCACCCCTCGCCCCTCCGCTGAGCTCAGGAGCTCCGCCTCGACCCCCTCTTCCTCCCCACCGATCCACGGGTCTTCGGAAGCCCTGCATCGCCGCCCACGTCGCCGTTCCCCTCCTCGGCCACCGGAGATCATCGCCGTCGATTCGCTGCACTCCGGCCGTCCCCGAGCCCGCTAACCATCCCTGCAGCTCCGCGGTGAGCCACTGACCCGATTCCCCCTTGCCCCGTCGTCCCTAGCATCCTGTAGCTGCCGCCCCCTTGAGCTCCGAAGCTCGCCGCCGCCGTGCCTCGTCGCCGTCGTGGCCACAGTCACCGTAGTGCCCAACCGAGCACACCCACGTCCTCACCGCACCGCGTAGAAGCCGTAGGTGCCAACCCCGCATCTCCGCAGCCGTTGTAGCCTCGACCCCGAGCTCAACCGAGCTCCGGCAGCCGCCACGGTCGTCGCCGTCGTCGGTACCGGCCACCACAGGCACGGCCACCACCACCGTTCGACGCGCGGGAGCAAGGGCTCTCCAACGAGCCCAAGCACGGCCTCGCCCGTGCCCTGTAGCGCGTTTCCGCATCGCGCCGCCGTCTCGGGCCTCGCCGGCGTCATGTCGCCGGTGGGTTTGACCCACCTTTGACCACGGCAGGAACCCCCCCTGTGTCCCTGACAGGTGGGCCCAGCCCTGTTAGCTAATTAGGATTAGCACTAACCGAATTAGTTAAACTAACCACCCTCCCTGACACTGACCAGTGGGCCCCAGCGCCACTAATTCCTAATTAGGATTAATTTAACCCTGTTTAACCCCCCTGTCACTGACGTGTGGACCCCACACGTCAGGTTTGACCCCAGCCCGCCGCAGTTCACCACTGACGTCATGCTGGCGCAATATTTATATTTCTGGATTTAAATTAAATCAGGAAATTCCAGAATATTATTTAAACTTCAAAAATTCATAACTTTTATTCTGTAACTCCAAATTGGACAAATTATATATGAAAAATGATCAGAAAAATCCAATCTATCCATCTGTACTATTTTCATGCATGATCAAACAAGTTAAATTGATGTTTTAAGCAGAACAAGGAAAAGCACTTTAAAAGGCCATACTTGAATTTGAAATTTGAATCTTTGATTCAAATTGGTTCAAACCCTTCTGGTTTTAGTTGCATTAGCCCAACACACTCATACTGCCATCTTTCATGCATGCATCATATTGTTGCACATTGTTTGGTGATGGTTGTGTATGGGTGTCCTTTGCGACAGGTTCTACCTCCGAGGAGTACCGTGATTACCCTAACGAAGAACCGTATCAGTGCATCGAACCATCAGGCAAGCAACCAACCATTTGATCATATCGATACAATCCCATGTTCTCGCTCCTGCTCTCTTTTACTGCATTAAGACAACGCGTTTCAAACTGCTGTGTGCTACGGTAGTTGAACCCATTTCCTCTGCATGACCTGTCATTGCCACAGTAACTAGATGAAACCCACTAGCATGTGTAGGAGTTGATTGAGCCATATGTATGTGTTGTTCCTACCTTGCTATGCCTGCTATGCTTAGAGTCGTGTCAGGTCTGGTTCATCTGGGTGATGGCTAGAGTGAAATGATTATGTTGGTAATGAGAGTGGTGTGGTGAACACGATTTGGTAAAGGTATCGATGAGAGGCCATGTAGGAGTACATGGTGGGTTGTTTCATTGAAGCCGACCTTAAGCACTGAGATCTGTATGTGTGATTTAAGATACAGCTACTACCATGCATTGGGCCCTGAAATATGACCCCGCTCGACTTCTTATTCACCCTAGCTCTCTGTCCAGGAGTTGCAAGTAGTTTCTGGTGTTGGTAGCCTACTGGAGGCCGTGGACAGCGCTGTCCATAGGGGTGGGCTGTGATGCGGTAGGTACGTGGCCGGGTGTACCGGATACCCATTAGGTATCTCGGGAACCCTGTTCACATCGTTCGGGGCCGTATGGGAAACCTCGGCCGGACTCCCTGCGGATGGAACCTGGATAGGCGATAAACCTGGACTGGAGGCTTAGGTGATTAGGTAGGTCGTGGCCGACACCCATGTTGGGCTTCCGCTTGAAGGTCGCCGAGTACATGTCGTGTAAACGGCGGTAAGTGGTGAGAGCGTGTATGAAGAAGTACACCCCTGCAGGGTTAACATGATCTATTCGAATAGCCGCGTCCGCGGTAAAGGACTACTTGGTTGCCTATACAGTTCATAGACAAGCAAATGGAAACTACTAAAAGCCTGAAGATAAGTGTGAGTGCCGAGGACGGCTTTTCCGTAGGAAGACGGAGGTGGATCCTCGGTAGTGTATTGAAGTGGTGAGTAGTGGACTCGTGTGCGCAAAACCATTTCAAGTTGGAGTATCGTAGGATAGCCTAGCCAAGAGTCAAAGCTGGCTTGCTGCAATAACTCCACCAACCCTTCTTGATACTATGCATGTATGTAGGATCTGATGTAAGTCTTGCTGAGTACCTTTGTACTCATGTTGCTATAATTTACATTTTTTTACAGAAGACGCTGCAACCCCTTCTGATGGGTTCTATGTAGACGTTGACATCAACGAGTAGGCTAAAGGCCCAGGTGGTGATCCTGAGCTTGTGAAGGACCATGTAGTATAGCTAGGCTTTCCAAGCCTCTTTTATTTTACTAGTTGTCTGTACTCAGACAAGTTACTTTCGCTGCTGGTTTGTATGACTGTATGACTTGAATGTTGGTTCGTGAGACCCGTACCTTTGTGTATGTTATGTATGGCTCCCTGAGCCTTAAATAAAGTACTTGTGTCGTAGAGTCATGTTGTGATGCTTCGTTGTATTTGCACATATCGAGCATATTGTGTGTATGATTGAAATGCTTGGTATGTGTGGGATCTGACTATCTAGTTGTTTATCTTTAGTAGCCTCTCTTACCGGGAAATGTCTCCTAGTGTTACCGCTGAGCCATGGTAGCTTGCTACTGCTCTGGAACACTTAGGCTGGCCGACATGTGTCCTTCTTCGTTCCTGTGTCTGTCCCTTCGGGGAAATGTCTCGCTTTGAGTACCGGAGTCCTGTTAGCCCGCTACAGCCCGGTTTACCGGAGTCCTGCTAGCCCAGTGCTACAGCCCGGACCCACTTGCTGATGACCGACACGTTCAAAGCTGGGTCATGGATGTCTGTCCCTGTAAGTCTGTGCCACTTTGGGTTTACGACTAGTCATGTCAGCCCGGGCTCCTTATCATATGGATGCTAGCGACACTATCATATACGTGAGCCAAAAGGCGCAAACGGTCCCGGGCAAAGGTAAGGCGACACCCGTGGGGAAACCGTGCGTGAGGCCGCAAAGTGATATGAGGTGTTACCGGCTAGATCGATGTGACATCGAGTCGGGGTCCTGACAGTTCGGGAGACTATCATTTGAAGCACAAGAGCAAGGAGTTCATCAACAACACACCATCTATTACCTTTTGGAGAGTGGTGTCTCCTAGATTGGTTATGTGTCACTTGGGAGCCTCCGACAAGAGCAAGGAGTTTGTAAGGGCAAGGAGATCGCCTACTTCGTGAAGATCTATCCTAGTGAGGCAAGTCCTTCGTGGGTGATGGTCATGGTGGGATAGACAAGGGTGCTTCTTCGTGGACCCTTCATGGATGGAGCCTTTCGTGGACTCGCGCAACCGTTACCCTTCGTGGGTTGAAGTCTCCATCAACGTGGATTAAGGATAGCACCACCTATCAGAACCACGCCCAAAACATCCGTGTCTCCAATTGCGTTTGCACACTACAATCCCATCCCTTGACTTTCTTGCAAGTTGCATGATTTACTTTCCGCTGCCCATATACTCTTTAAATGCTTGCTTGATATTTATTTGAATGGTTAAACTTGTGCTTAAACACCACCTAAACTTGAAAAACTTAAAAACTGCCAACTTTGTGTTGAGGGTCTATTCACCCCCCTCTAGACACATCTTCTCGATCCTTTCACTACCGCATCACAGCCCACCCCTCATGTCAGTGCTGCGCATGGCCTCCAGTAACTACAAACACCAGAAACTACTTGCAACTCCTCGACAGGGGACAAGGGTGGTTAATAAGTCGAGCGGGGTCATATTTCAGGGCCCAACATGTGGTAGTAGCTGTTCATGGATCACAAACACAGAACTTAGTTCTTGAGGACGGCTTCAATGAGACAACCCACCATGTACTCCTACATGGCCTCTCACCGCTACCTTTACCAAATCATGCTCACACACTTAGCTCATACACAGTAGGACATGTTCATCACCATTCGAATTCATCCCCGATTAATCAGATCTGAATCAACTCTAAGCAGTAGCAGGCATGACAAACAAGCATGAATGAGTAGCCCCAACAGGGCTCAAACAACTCCTACTCATGCTAGTGGGTTTCATCTATTTTTTGTGGCAATGACAGGTCATGCATAGGAAAAGGGGGTTCAACTACCGAAGCAACTAACAGATGAATCGTTGTTGTCCTAAATGCAGTAAAAGAGAGCAGGAGCGAGAGAGTAGGATTGTATCGGAATGAACAAGGGTTTTGCTTTCCTGGCACTTCTGAAGATGATATAACTCTTCATCGGTGTCACCGAACTCATCGTCGAAACCATGTCTATCGAGAGGGGACAAATACCGGCAGCAAAGAAGGAAACACAATCAATGCAATGCACAATATGATGCGCGATCATGACATGGCAATATGCTATGGTTGAGCTAATGCAACTAAAACTATATGGGTTTGAGTCATTTTGAAGCAAAGGTTCAACCCCAAACTCAAACTATGAACTTAATTAGTGCTTTATCATGTTTTCCACTAAACGACAATGTTAAATTGTTTAATCATGCATGAAAACGGTACAGTTGGATTGATTGGATTGTTCTGATCTTTTTTTCATATATAACTTATTTCATTCTGATTTATGGTTGAATTTCTATGAATTTTAGAAGTTTTGCACATTTTCTGGAATTTCTGAAATATCTTATATACAAAAACTCTTCACTGCATCAGCATGACATCAGCATTGCGCAAGTATGTCAACAGGGCTAGTCTAGGTCAAACCTGACATGTGGGGTCCACATGTTAGTGACACATGGACTAATCCTGGTCAAACCCAGTGTTGACTGGGATTTGATGAGGGGTAGGGCACACTGTTAGTGGCTGCTATGGTGTCTAGCTGGCTGGGTTAGGGCCTAATGATGTCAACATCGGCAGTCGCCCGAGTTTCGCCAGCAGCAACTCGCCGGACTTGAGCTATAGGGGGCGGCTGGACGCGCGAAGGCCACTAGGAGGTAGCCCGCGCTCGACCGCATCTAGCACAGCGATTGGGAGGCCTCGGGGTCGTCAGAGATGACGACAGTGAGCATAGAGGCGGTGGCCGGAGCTCGTGCGCAAGCAGGGACGTGGCTGCAGTGCTCGAGCAAGCAAGCGGGGTGGCTAGACAATCTCCTGTAAGCGCCAGGAGCATGTTAGTGCCCCTGGAGCGAGCATGAGAGGCTCGGGAGCGCGGGCTCACTGGCCATGGCGGACGGTGGCGCTCGATTACTCACGGGCAGCGGTTAGAGGAGGAACACGTCGGCGGAAGGAGGGGTGAGAGGTGCTGGTGCTCACAGTGAGGTCGACGGGCGCAATAGCGAGGTCGGGGATGCACTGAGGACGACGTATCTGTCGGATTTCGCAATCCGGCAAACCTTGAGAGGTTCGAACTATGGGGTGCGTGCGGAGATCTCAACATGCCCAGCCTGCCTACTCGCGATCCTCCCTAGCCTAGCGCGTTGAGCTCACAGAGACACAAAGACATAGAGATTTATACTGGTTTGGGCCACCGTTGTGGTGTAATACCCTAATCCAGTGTGGTGTGGTCGATTGCCTCGAGGGGCTATTGATGAACTAGTACAAAGGATGAGGAAGCCTCCGGATGTGAGGTGTTCTTGAGCTGGTGTGGTGTTCTACTTGTTCTGATTTTGTTCCTCTTCTATGGTGGTGGCTAAGTCCTATATACAGTGGCCTTGGTCCTCTTCCCAGATATGAGCGGGAAGGGATTCCACAATGGCGGGATTTGAAAGGGGACAAGTAGTATAGTCTATCCTGACAAACGTAGTATTTGCCTGCGAAAAGCCTCTGGTCGTGACGCTGCGGTGGGCTCGGTGATGACCTCCGTCCTGCCGTCCTGGCAGTCTTGGTCTTGTTGCACCAAAATGGAAACCTTTGGCTGATTCCTCGGGACTCTGCGCCTATGGCTTGCCTCCCTTGCACTGAAGAGGAAACTTGCGCTCTGCACCCGCCTGGCGCCCGCCTGGCCATGGTCGTCATGGCTCACGTCAGTTGAGCCTCATGAGGTAGATAGATAGAACTCTCCGCCCCTCAGGAGCCCTCCTGAGGAGGCCACTTCCTACGGGGGTCTTGGCGTCATCCGCCTCGCGAGGCTTGGCCCCTTGTGAGGGTCTTGTGGTGTTGGTCATGAAGCTGGGCCGTACCAGGCCGTCAATGGTGCCATGTGGTGGGATGCAGTCAGGCAGGACTGGATACCCCCAAGTCCAGGACGTTGACAGTTGCCCCCGATCCCAAGGCGCGCTCGGACTTGGCTTGCAGGTGTAGCCAAAAGGCAAGGGCGGAGCGCCGCGGGCCCCATCGGCCTACGGCCCTGAAGACATGTGGTGGTTGATGGGACATGGTCGTTTCCACTTCCCCACACTGCCTTGATATCGGTAGACCCAGCAGCCGCCCGTTGTCATTGCAACTCGCCCTTCGTTGTGTACCGTGCCCAGCTCTTGTTTCCTCCTTCCCAATCTTGGCGCCGCGTCCCTAGATCTGGTGTTGGCGACTTGCTCTCTCTTGGTATTCAGCATGGCTCCCAAGCCAAGGAAGAAGAAGGTGAAGCCACGCACGCCGGTCGGTCCCCCATCGGCCCTGGAACCAGCCCTTGAGCAGTCGACGGTGATCAATAAGGAGGGGCACGACAATTCTCGCCATGCGCTCGCCGCCGATTCCAATGAGGGGAGGGCGGCGGCCGTCCGCCCTGCGTCTTCGCGAACAAGAGAGATGAGTGCCACTAAGATTCCCATCCATCTCCATGCTCTTCTTGCTGGGTTGTTTCCTCCCTTCTCCCCTTTCTTCAACACAATGATGTCACACTACCAGATCCATCTGCTGCATCTAGACCCTCGCTCCGTTATCCTCCCCGCCGTCTTCGCCTTCCTAGGTGAGTCCATGGTGGGCATCACCCCCTCCGTGGCCTTGTTTCGACATTTCTTCCTGCTCTGGCTTGCAGTGCTCACCAACGCTCTGTGTGTGCGGCCTTCGAGGCCGTGGCCGCGACCGCTGGCTCGGGGATCGACTTCGAGCTCTTGCCTATCGCGAAGGGATTCCGGAAGCAGTGGCTCCTGATGGATGCCCACGCATTCATCCCCCTGCTCATTATTCCTGGGTCACCGGCTTTGCCGAGCTCTCCCCGTTGCCACGAGAAGATCACTGACCGATGTCTTGCTTTCGTCTGGAAGAGGTTGGCGAGGCTCCAGGAACTAGGGATGACGGCGCCAATGGTGGTGAAGGAATTTTTGAAGCAGCACATTGCTCCCCTCCAGCGCCATGCTCGCCCGATGTGGGATTTCACCGGCGCCGAGGATTCGATGAGGCTGCAGAAGTCTTCGCTTGCTGCTGACACCTTGAGCGTGGTGCTCAAGCTACTGACTGGTGAGCCCAAGCCTACTGACCTTCTGGGGGGTGGTTGTCTTCTTTATCTGTGCTTGAACAAGGAGGCCTTCGTGGGGACAGATGCCTTTGTTTGACGAGTGGGGGTTGCTTCCCAAGGGCATTGAGGGGCCCCGCGAGAATCCTGTCTTCGTGGCTCCTCTCCTGATTGACCCTGCCGCATGCGCCCCGAGTGTGGAGGCAGGGGGCGCGCACCTCCGTCAACTGTAGGGAGCTCCTCCTGGGGTTCAGCCTTGTTAGAGGCTCGGGATCCTGAGGCTTCTGAGGTCCGCGAAGGAGCCGCCGCAGAACCTCTGCAACCCCAGGCTCCGGAGGCCGGAGCCTCTGACGCCTAGGATGGTGGCTCCAAAGCGGCTGCTGGCGATGAGGAGCCCACCAATGGCCCCGGAGTGGTGAGCCAAGGAGTCTCGTCGGGTGCCCCTGCCCTTGGGACCCATGCTCCAGATAGCACGATGGGCGCTCCCCCTCCTGAAGATCACCCATCGGGACCGGGTCGGTGCCGCCTGTGCCTCGAGTCGCTCCTGAAGAGGAAGAGGTCCCCATGCCGCGACGATGGCACCCGTCAGCCGCTGAAGCCGAGGAGATACGTGGCCGCTGATGAGTAAGTTCCTTCGCTCTTGACCCCCCAAACGCGCCTCATTTCCTCATGGCTGGTGTTTTGCAGGGTCTCCGTGAAGGCGAAACTTTGGGAGGCAGCCCCCAGCACCCCGAGCGTGCGCAGGGTGTAGGGCCAACTCCATCCAACATGACGCTGCGATGGTGCTCCGGAGCCAGGCCCCATGTTCTTTCCCCCGCGATTCTGCCCACGAGGCGGGGGGTGTGCCGGTAATCCTTCCCATTGTGACTGCCGGCTGGGGGGTACCCTCTGGGAAGCCTTCATCTTCAAGTTGTAGGGCTACGCCGGCCAGCCCCTGGCCGGAGGTTGGCGGAGCGCCTAGCGCCTCCCGAGCGACTTCTGGCGCCGGCGAAGATCTTGGCGATGAGCTCGCATTTGCTCGCGGGCGTAGTGCGGTGCGCCTCGGGCTTTTCGGCAAGACGATTCGTGTAATGGTCCATCTTGGCGGGGAGCTTGCCAACGTCGACACCTGGCTTGAGGCAGAGAACCGCCGCTTGGAGGATGAGTGGCAGCGGCTGAAGGTGGCCATCAACCTTGGGAAGCTTCAGTGTGATGAGGCTGAAGCGCGCGCGGCGGCCTCACTCGCGGCTTCTGGTGAAGCCTGCGCCAGCGCCATGGAAGAGGCCGAGGCAGCCAGCCGCCGTCGCGAGGCGGCTGAGTAGCGGGTGTGAGATCTTGTGTCTTCAAATGTGGCCGTGCTGCGCGAAGTCGAGGAGTGCCGTGCCCTGCTGGTCTCCTCTCCAGGCGAGGTGGCCCTTGCCGAGGCGGAGCTCTTGAGGCGCCACCAGGACTTGGCGCTGGAGGCCGTGGAACACAGCTTGGCGCTGGAGAGGCTGGAGGTGAGGGAGCGACAGGCCGCCATGGCTGAGGACACCGTTGCCGCCCGAGAAGCTCAGGTCCAGACGGAGGTGGAGAAGAGGGTGGCGAAGGCACGTGCTAAGCTAGATGGGAGGCATCGCCTGGACTTGGAGCTGCTTAAGGTTGAGTTTGAGGGTCGGACCTCCGTGCTGAAGATCGAGCTGCGAGCTGTGGAGCAGCGCGAGGGCGCTGCCCGGGGGGCCCTGGCTTCTTACGAATCAGCCCTAGATGCTACCCGCACCGATATATCCTCACTCCGGAAGCAAGCCGAGGACACCGCTTCCCTCCTAGAGAAGGCTTTGAGTGAAAAGTGCCGCCGCCTGACACTGGAGCGTGAGCACGACCCCATGCTCCAAGGTCTGCGCATTAGAGCCAACAACGCTTTGGGTGCCGTTTTTTATGAGAACACACCTCACCCGCGCGAGAACGACTATGCCAGCCATCTCCGCTTCTTTACTGACATCGTGACCCGCCTGGGGGATCAGGCCATGAAAGCCCACCAGCTCGTCAAGGAGAGGAGCCGGGTCCTCCTTGGGCACGCGCTCTTGCAAATCTTCAGCAACCACCTGAACCTTGACTCCCACTTCGATTTAAACATCGTGCTAGCCCCCGTGCATGTTGCCACCCAAGACAAGCTTGCCAAGTGGGTGGACGGTCATGTGGATGCTTTGGTGAAGGAGCAGACTTCTGAGGACGACGTCGTTGTCATCATGGCCAAAGCAGCTGGCGCGAGTGGTGACGACGAGGAGGATGGCAACTTCAGCACAAGCAGCGTGGATGGGAGTGACGAAGAATTCGCATCCAGCTAGGCATGTGTTTCTTTTGCTTTAACCTGTATAACGAAAACTCAAACATATTCTTGTGAGAGCATTTTGAAAAGGGGGTGCCCCTTATGATGTGTGAGATTGCTAAATTCTTTTGAAGTGCCTTCCTGGGCGGGGACCCGCAGGGCCATGAGCCGCTGAGCAAGGTAATTTTTTATGACTTATCTTGGGTTTTCGTGGTCTTGCGTGGTGCCTGGCGTCGTGGCCGGGCCCCTTCTCCTAAGGCGAGCCTGCTGCAGGCTTGCGAGGTCCTGTGCCTCTCGAGGTGCCTGCTAGCCTACCGTGGAGTGCCTCGTGAGGAGCCAACTGCCAGACTGTGGCGAGGTGGGCGCGCGGAGCATCCGCAACTTCGAGCCCTCAAGGGGAGCGATCAGCACCAGCGCGTACACCATACCCAGCCTCCGCTCACGAGGTGCTATAGGGCAGGGTAGCAGTCACGAGCTTCAGGAAAAGAACGCACGAACTGAAGGCAAGAGAGCGACACGAACGAGAAAAGAAAACTCCCCCCGTTTTGTAAATGCACGGAAAACAAACTGCTTCAAAAAGGTCGGCAAGCAAGTACAAAAAGGATGATAAAAGCAGACGGCCATGTCCGGTGCCTAGCTGGTCTTCAGTCTTCCGTCTTCGGTCTTCTCACCAACACAGAGCTAAGTGCTTCCACTGGCTGGGCATAGACATTGGGGACTGTGTCGACGGCCAGCGCGGAGCATGGTGCTTCCACTAGGACGTGGGTGGGAGCCCCCGTGAGGCCCCAGGGTGGCGCTCAAGAGACTCCGGGGCGTGTACAGCCCCACTCATTATTATGTGAGATTGTCACAAGAGGAGACCTCCACAGGCCGGAGCCTTGCTTCATGTCCCCCGATGAGGACCCAGCCGTGCGCCACCCTTGACCACCATTGGGGAGACCGGAAACTAAGACAAGACCAAGGGGCTAAGGGGATGTTGACGGCATCCTCGGAGATGGTAGGCCCCCCGCCGAGGGGAAGGGCTCGTCGGCGCCTTCCCCGGCAAGGAACATACCTCCAAGCTGGATCCAGCTCCACGCAGCGCGAGGAGGGCCCTGCCGCTGGGCTCCCAGCATCCTTCGCGCTCCTGAGGAGGGTCCGCCGTCCTGAGGGTCCTGGTGGTCGCCGCATGTTGGTTCACATGCGATCCATGGTCAGTGTAAGCGTGCCCCTGCAGCGTTAACTGTACCCAAAGGCTGCCTCCATTGAGGACGTCGGCAGGGCTTCGTGGTGGTTCGAAGGAGAGCTCGGCCTCGTGTATGTTCAGCGCCTAGCCTAGTGTGGGGAATCGGCTAGGGCCCTCTCCTAACGCATGCCTTGGATCCGTCGGGGTGCCGCCTGGGTGCCTAACGTTCCTGCTCTCGTCTGCCGTCCTCTGAGATGTTCACACCAGGGGTGCCGCCTGGGCGCCTAACGTTCCTGCTCCCGTCTGCCGTCCTCTGGTCCTTCTAGCTAGGGGTCGTCATTCTAGCGCGGCCTCTGGTGGTGTCGCCTGAAACTGCCCCGCACCGAGGGGGCACATTCGCGGCGGCGCGGGCTGCTCCACGAGGCTGGTCGGCGTTGAGAGGCTCTCCGTGGCCCCTGGGAGGGGGCGCGCGGTTGTGTCGAGGATGAGCGCGTGCCCCCACCATCACCTGCGACGTGGGGAGGGTGCAGAACGGCGCCGCCCCCCTACATGCCGCATCCAGCATCTCGGCAACCCGTTCCAGCAAGGCGTCGCGGCTGCTGTCAAGCAGCCAGCATCGTAGGAGTTTAGGGGCAACGATGACCGCTGCAAACATGTTCGCTTGTTCCCTGCGCGAGTGCGGAGCAGTTGCTGTAGCGTAGTTCATAGATTGGGAGGCTGTGCGGCTGCAGTGCGGCGCCAGAGGAGATGGCTGCGCCGTGCGCCTCCCGCGGCCGGTCGCCCCCGGCGGAACATGGGACGCAAGCAAGGCAGAGTGGAGGTCTTCTTCATCGGTGGGTGCTGCCGAGGAGGTATAGACGACACAGTGCTCGACGTGGGCTCTCGGGGTATTGGTCATGGCGTCGGTGGAGCGGAGGAGGACTGGTCGATGGAAGAGAAGAACCGACACACCCCTACCTGGCGCGCCAAATGTCGGATTTCGGGATCCGGCAACCCTTGAGAGCTTCGAACTCTGGGGTGCGTGCGGAGATCTCAACCTGCCCAGCCTGCCTACTCGCGATCCTCCCTAGACTAACGCGTCGAGCTCACAGAGACACAAAGACACAGAGATTTATACTGGTTCGGGCCACCGTTGTGGTGTAATACCATAATCCAGTGTGGTGTGGTGGATTGCCTCAAGGGGCTATGGATGAACTAGTATAAATGATGAACAAGCCTCAGGAGGTGAGGTTTTCTTGAGCTGGTGTGGTGTTCTACTTGTTCTTTTTTCGGTCCTCTTCTATGGTGGTGGCTAGGTCCTATATATAGTGACATTGGTCCTCTTCCCAAATATGAGCGGGAAGGGATTCCACAATGGCGGGATTTGAAATGGGACAAGTAGTACAGTCTATCCTGACAAAAGTAGTCTTTGCCCGCGAAAAGCCTCTGGTCGTGACGCTGCAGTGGGCTCGGTGATGACCTCCGTCCTGCCGTCCAGGCGGTCTTGGTCTTGTTGCACCAAAATGGAAACCTTTGGCTGATTCCTCGGGACTCTGCGCATGTGGCTTGCCTCCCTTGGACCAAACAGGAAACCTGCGCTCTGCACCCGCCTGGAGCACGCCTGGCCATGGTCGTCATGGCTCACGTCAGCTGAGCCTCATGAGGTAGCTGCATAGAACTCTCTGCCCCTCAGGAGCCCTCCTGAGGAGGCCACTTCCTTCGGGGGTCTTGGCGTTGTCCGTCTCACAAGGCTTGGCCCCTCGCGAGGGTTGTCACACCCTAGCTAGTCATGCATTAGAGTGTTGCATCATGTTTACTCTTCATCAGAAACTTGAAATGGGGATCTGTGAAACCCTCAGAATCATTATGAAAATGACCCAAATAAAAATTTCTCCAAAAGGGTCCAAGAAAATGCTCATGTTGCTCTCTGAAAATATTGGACAGAGATAAAAATCAAACCAATATTTTTAGTGGATCATGGACATTTATTTTGGGCATTTGGAATTAATGCATAAATATTTGCATTGGAAATATATTAATTATATATATTAATATATGCCCAAATATTATGCCAATTATAAAAGAGCTCTGGAATAATATACATAGCTCCTGCAAAAATTGGCATAAGTTAAATAAATGATTTAATATATTATTTAAATCAAAACAAATGTCAGAAATTAGAAAACAGAAAAAAAAAACTAAAAGGGAGAAGCTTACCTGGGCTCCTCCCTGTGCAGCCCAGCCAGCTGGCCGGCCCAGCCAGCAGCCGGCCCAGCCCACCTCCCTCCTCTGTCGTCTTCGCCCCGACAGAGGGAGGGGAGTGTGGCCGGCGCGCGCGCACGGCCACCGCGCCACGCCACCTCTCTCCCTGCCTGCCTGCCCTCCCCTCCTCGCCTCGGTGTCCCTGGACGACGCCACGCCCTCCCCCCTGCTCTCTCTCACTCTCCCCCGGCTCTCCCCTCCTCTCCCTCGCTCTCTCTCTCGCCCGGCCGAACACCACCGTCGCCGCCGTTCGCCTTAGCCGCTGTCTCCGACCACCCCTCGCTCCCCCGACTAGCTCAGGAGCTCCGCCTCGACTCCCTCTTCCTCCCCACCGCTCCACAGCTCCCCGGAAGCCCTGCATCGCCGCCACGTCGCCGTTCCCCTCTTCGGGCTCCGACCACCGTCGCCATCGAATTCGCCGTCTCCAGCGCGTCCCCGAGCCCACTTCGACGCCAACTGCAACCGCGGTGAGCTACGCCACCGTTTCCCCCTCTCCTTCCCCTCGTTCCCTCACCGTAGCCACCTCCCCACCACGGCCGAACCTCCGCCGTCGCCGAGCTCGCCGTCGACGCAGCTCCGGTGACCATTTGGTCACCCCGGCGAGTCCAACGAGTTCGCAAGACCCCGTAGAGCATCCCTAGCGCCTCGCTTTGCTCGACTTCGAGCTCCAGCACCGTTCCCGTGCACGACCGAACCCCGGCGGCCGCAGCCGAGCTCGCCGCCGTCGACTCCGGCCACCCCGACCCCAACGGGCTCCGCCAAGAGCTGCGGGTTGGCCTCAGCTCCACTCCGGTGGTCTCCGCGGTCCGTTTGGTGGCCGAAATGACCAAAACCACTTCCGCCGCCGCGTCGGGCTCGCCGGCGGCTAAACGCCGGTGCAGCCGACTCGGGTTTGACCACGGGTGGGCCCTGGTTGACTCCCCTGAGTCAATGACAGGTGGGGCCCAGCCCTGTTAATTAAACAGGATTAGTTTTAATTAAGTTTTAGTTAAAATAATCACCCTGACATGCGGGACCCACTGTCAGGTTTGACCTGGACCAGTTCCGTTGACCTGCTAACGTCACACTGACGTCAGGCTACGCAGTAATTGATTTTCTGGATTTAATTTAAATCAGGAAATTCCAGAATATTATTTAAACTTCAAAAATTCATAACTTTTATTCTGTAACTCCAAATTGGACAAATTATATATGAAAAATGATCAGAAAAATCCAATCTACCCATCTGTACTATTTTCATGCATGATCAAACAAGTTAAATTGATGTTTTAAGCAGAACAAGAAAAGGCACTTAAAAAGGCCATATTTGAATTTGGAATTTGAATCTTTGATTCAAATTTGTTCAAACCCTTCTGGCCTTAGTTGCATTAGCCCAATACACTCATTTTGCCATGTCTCATGCATGCATCATGTTGTTGCATACTGTTTGGTAATGTTTGTGTATCGGTGCTCTCTGCGGCAGGTTCTGTCCCCGAGGAGTACCGTGATTACCCTAACGAAGAACCGTATCAGTGCATCGAACCATCAGGCAAGCAACCAATCATTTGATCATATCGATACAATCCCATGTTCTCGCTCCTGCTCTCTTTTACTGCATTAAGACAACGCGTTTCAAACTGCTGTGTGTTACGGTAGTTGAACCCATTTCCTCTGCATGACCTGTCATTGCCACAGTAACTAGATGAAACTCACTAGCATGTGTAGGAGTTGATTGAGCCATATGTATGTGTTGTTCCTACCTTGCTATGCCTGCTATGCTTAGAGTTGTGTCAGGTCTGGTTCATCTGGGTGATGGGCTAGAGTGAAATGATTATGTCGGTAATGAGAGTGGTGTGGTGAACACGATTTGGTAAAGGTATCGATGAGAGGCCATGTAGGAGTACATGGTGGGTTGTTTCATTGAAGCCGACCTTAAGCACTGAGATCTGTATGTGTGATTTAAGAATCAGCTACTACCATGCATTGGGCCCTGAAATATGACCCCGCTCGACTTCTTATTCACCCTAGCTCTCTGTCCAGGAGTTGCAAGTAGTTTCTGGTGTTTGTAGCCTACTGGAGGCCGTGGACAGCGCTGACCGTAGGGGTGGGCTGTGATGCGGTAGGTACGTGGCCGGGTGTACCGGATACCCGTTAGGTATCTCGGGAACCCTGTTCACATCGTTCGGGGCCGTATGGGAAACCTCGGCCGGACTCCCTGCGGATGGAACCTGAATAGGCGATAAACCTGGACTAGAGGCTTAAGTGTTTAGGGAGGTCGTGGTCTACACCCACGTCGGCTTTCGCTTGAAGTCTGCCGAGCACATGTCGTGTGCAGACGCTAAGTGGTGGAAACATGTATGAAGAAGTACACCCCTGCAAGGTTATCATAATCTATTCGAATAGCCGCGTCCGCGGTAAAGGACTACTTGGTTGCCTATACAGTTCATAGACAAGTAAATGGAAACTGTTAAAAGCCTCAAGATAAGTGTGAGTGCCGAGGATGGCTCTTCCGTAGGAAGACGGAGGTGGATCCTCGGTAGTGTATTGAAGTGGTGAGTAGTGGACTCGTGTGCGCAAAACCATTTCAAGTTGGAGTATCGTAGGATAGCCTAGCCAAGAGTCAGAGCTGGCTTGCTGCAATAACTCCACCAACCCTTCTTGATACTATGCATGTATGTAGGATCTGATGTAAGTCTTGCTGAGTACCTTTGTACTCATGTTGCTATAATCTACATTTTTACAGAAGACGCTGTAACCCCTTCTGATGGGTTCTATGTAGACGTTGACATCAACGAGTAGGCTAAAGACCCAGGTGGTGACCCTGAGCTTGTGAAGGACCACGTAGTATAGCTAGGCTTTCCAAGCCTCTTTTATTTTACTAGTTGTCTGTACTCAGACAAGTTACTTCCGCTGCTGGTTTGTATGACTGTATGACTTGTATGTGGGGTCGTGAGACCCGTACCTTTGTGTATGATATGTATGGCTCACTGAGCCTTAAATAAAGTACTTGTGTCATAGAGCCATGTTGTGATGCTTCGTTGTATTTGCACATATCGAGCATATTGTGTGTATGATTGAAATGCTTGGTATGTGTGGGATCTGACTATCTAGTTGTTTATCTTTAGTAGCCTCTCTTACCGGGAAATGTCTCCTAGTGTTACCGCTGAGCCATGGTAGCTTGCTACTGCTCTGGAACACTTAGGCTGGCCGGCATGTGTCCTTCTTCGTTCCTGTGTCTGTCCCTTCGGGGAAATGTCACGCTTTGAGTACCGGAGTCCTGTTAGCCCGCTACAGCCCGGTTTACCGGAGTCCTGCTAGCCCAGTGCTACAGCCCGGACCCACTTGCTGATGACCGACACGTTCGAAGCTGGGTCATGGATGCCTGTCCCTGTAAGTCTGTGCCACTTTGGGTTTACGACTAGTCATGTCAGCCCGGGCTCTTTATCATATGGATGCTAGCGACACTATCATATACGTGAGCCAAAAGGCGCAAACGGTCCCGGGAAAAGGTAAGACGACACCCGTGGGGATACCGTGCGTTAGGCCGCAAAGTGATATGAGGTGTTACCAGCTAGATCGATGTGACATCGAGTCGGGGTCCTGACAGCGTTGGCATCAGAGCCGGACTGCCTGTAGGTTCTCCAAGCCAAACTGGTCGATGTTGAGTCTAGAAATTCTTTAGTTATATGTAGGGGAATTGTTTGTGGGATGGAACGTAAGGCTCTTTTTACTCCTTATGCCTTATGACTTTCTGATCTGAGTCAGTCCATCCTTCCACCGGGGGTTAAGGAATTAGGATCTGTTCTCTCTATCAGGATCACGAGTTACTAATCAGTAGTACCTTATAAGTTTGATGGTTACCAGCCTAGTTCAGTTCTACTACCACATTATGTTGCCAGAATGGATTCAGAACCTTGTTATGATGATGATGAGTGTATATGTAATCCTTTGTCAAATGTCTCAAAATCCTTCTTGAGCATTTACAGCTGTTATGCTGCCGAAATTTTGCTAGAAATTCTAATGCCTTTGCATTATGATTGTGCTTTCAGATGGCCACTCGCGACCTCAATCAAGTGGTTCGCCTGACTCGATGCCTAGATGTACCCGGCCATACTGCTAAGTTGGTCAGGGTAATGACTGAGGCTGGATACCGCTGGTATCCCGAGTACACGGTCGAAGAGCAATTCCGAGATTTCAATCAAAGCCAGTATCTCTGCACTGTCAGGATATTTCCATCTTATCCTGGATCCACCGAGCCTCTTCACTGCTCTTATGGACTCGGGGTTACTATTGAGATGGCTGTGCAGGACGCCGCCTACTCTATGATGACCATTATGCGAGTCAGATCTGGTATATTTCGGGACTCTGATTTCCGGTATATGCCAGGATCACTTCCGGGAGCACAAGGGTATCTCCAGGCTATCTATGCTGACCCCACTCAGGAGGATTCACGGACTCGCACCACTGCTGAGATGCTCGAGGATAAGGACCGAGAAAATCGGGCCTTAAGGCTAGAGCTCTTCAACACCCGTGCTGACCACTGGGCCACTTTGACTCGGTTCGCACCGGCGGTGCAAGCTGGATATTCAGATATGCGCGATCTCTATCCTGTGAGATCTGCTCTGCCAGACGTGATGGTTTGGCATGATGTAGGAGGCATCACCCCACCTCGCGGTCCCCGCAGGCCACCGTTTGTTGGTCCAAGGCCTCATCCTAGCCCCTATGGTCCACAAGCTCCGCGAGACCGTCTGTTTCCAGATGATCATGTTGAGCTTCCAGGCTATGGAGGTGACTTCTACGAGGACTACTACGGATCGGTCTGAGTTAGTGGTAGTATCACTAGTTCGCACTAGCTGTGTCGTCTATCGTCCCGCGTGACTCGTGGGATATGACCTAGTTTGTACTCCTTCCGGAGGTGTAGAAAAATAATGTATAGGAGCTTGGAATGCCTCCGATGAGATGTAATCCTCTTTTCATCGTAATAGTACTATGTTTGGTCTTGTACTAAACCCTGTATGGTGTGTATGACGATGGAATAAAAGAAGCAGTTTCTGTATCTACCATGTCATACGGATGATCATCTTGCATTCCGAGTTATTTCTTACATTATGAATCCTATGTCGGAATTTTACCATCCTGACTAAATCATTGTCTTGTTTACCTAGGATGGTCAACACGCGCGCTAACCCTGCTTCTCAAGAGCAGGCCGAAGGCAGTGAAGCCAGGGATGTAAATCTGCCTCATCCTCCTTCACTAGCCGAGGTGATGATGGAAGCTGAGAGAAACAAGCGGGAGACAAACCGTTTGTTGGAGCGTATTGAACAGAATACAGCACACCATCAGAGGGCTAACGTGGTGTCACTCAGTGATTTTATCAAATTTCATCCACCCACGTTCCACCACTCCGTCGAGCCTCTCGACGCTGATGACTGGCTTCGCAGTATCTCTCATAAACTGCGTTCCGCACTGGTAGCGGAGGCTGACAAGGTCACCTTTGCTGCCTATCATCTTGAAGGCCCCGCCAGGCTATGGTGGGAGAATTATGGAGCTATGCGCCCAGCGGGCCATGTCACTACTTGGGCTGAGTTCAGCGAGGCTTTCCGTGAACATCACATTCCGAAGGGTCTCATGGACCGTAAACGTGAAGAATTTTGCAGTTTCACCCAAGGCCGACTTTCTGTGGATGCCTATAGCAGGGAGTTTGGTAATCTCGCCCGATATGCAACTGAGGAAGTTTCTACTGACGCCAAGAAGCAAGCAAGGTTCCGTAAGGGCCTTAGTCCTGAGCTTCGCCGTGACCTCCGTCTGCATGAGTGCACATCATTTTCGAAACTTGTCAACAAAGCCATCAGTGCTGAAACTGGTCAGACTGACTATGACGCAACACGCAAGCATGGACGTGACATGGGTTCCTCATCCGGTGCTGGTCCTCAGAAGCGCCGCGTGTGGGTACCCAACACCGCCCTGCCACCCAGGTTTACACCGAGGCCATCCTTCCAGGCGCCTCGCCCCGTTCAACAGTCTGCTCCAGCCAAGCCCTATGAGGGTCCAACTAACAATGCTCCTCCACGTACCAGTTCCGTGACTTGTTTCAAGTGTGGGGAATCGGGTCACTGTATGCGTGAGTGTCCCCAGACCAACCCCAACCAGTCTGCTAAAGCTGCTGGCCGTGGCAAGCCGACAGGAAAAATTTTCCACGCCAAGCCGGTCACCGCTTCCCATGGCCATGTCAACTGTATCTCTGCCGAAGAAGCTCAAGAGGATCCCAACGTCGTTCTCGGTACGCTTCTTGTTAACTGCCACCCGGCATCTGTTCTTGTCGATACAGGAGCCTCTCATTCCTTTATATCTGAAAATTATGCTCGTTTGCATAACGTTGCATTCTGTGACATGCCATCCACTATGGAAATCTCTACCCCTGGTTCTAGATGGCAGACCTCTAGGGTAAGTTATGGAAATGAGATCCAAGTCGACAGACTTGTTTTCCTTGCGTCTTTGATAGCCCTTAAATCTTCAGATATTAATATCATTCTGGGTATGGACTGGATGTCAGCTCATCATGCCCAAATCGATTGCTTCTCTAGGACTATTCAACTCACCCATCCTTCGGGAAAGATAGTTAATGTCTTGACCCGAATAGCCAAGCGACAATTATATTCTCTTAACGCCAACCCTTTGCCAGACCTTGAGGACGTTCCGGTAGTCCGTGACTTCCCGGATGTCTTTCCAGAGGAATTGCCAGGTGTTCCACCTGACAGGGATGTTGAGTTTGTAATAGACCTCATTCCAGGAACCGTTCTGATTGCTAGAAGACCTTATAAGATGGCACCCCTAGAACTAGCCGAACTTAAGAAACAACTCGATGAGTCCTTGAAAAGGGGTTTCATCCGACCTAGCTCTTCTCCGTGGGCTTGCCCCGTCCTATTCGTCAAGAAGAAGGATGGTACGGACCGGATGGTTGTAGATTACCGACCTGTTAATTTGGTCACAATCAAGAACAAATATCCACTTCCCAGGATCAACGACCTGTACGATCAGCTCGCTGGATCCTCAGTCTTCTCCAAAATGGATTTGAGGTTGGGCTACCATCAAATCAAAATCAGAAACGGGGACATTCCTAAAACGGCCTTTGTTACTCGTTATGGCCAATACGAGTACACCGTCATGTCTTTCGGACTAACCAACGCTCCAGCCACCTTTTCTCGGTTAATGAACTCAATCTTCATGGAGTATTTGGATAAATTCGTCGTGGTTTACCTCGATGATATACTCATCTACTCCAAGAACGAGGAAGAACATGCCGAACATCTAAGGCTAGTGTTGCAGAAACTTCGAGAGCATCGCCTTTATGCCAAATTTTCTAAATGTGAATTCTGGTTGTCAGAAGTGACCTATCTGGGTCATGTAATATCTGGTAAAGGTATTGCTGTTAACCCTGAGCGAGTTCAAGCCGTCCTTAATTGGACTCCACCTGAATCGGTCAAGCAAGTTCGGAGTTTTCTAGGCTTAGCGAGCTATTGTCGTCGCTTTGTCGAGAACTTCTCCAAGGTTGCTAAACCTCTAACCGAACTCCTCAAGAAAGATAAGAAGTTCGAGTGGACTCCACAATGTGAGCACAGCTTTCAGGAACTGAAAAGACGCCTGACTTCTGCTCCCGTACTGGTACCGCCAGACTTCTCCAAGGACTTTGTTATCTACTGCGACGCCTCGCGACAAGGACTAGGTTGCATTCTCATGCAAGATCGACAAGTAATTGCCTACGCTTCACGACAATTGCACCCACATGAGGAGAATTATCCTACCCATGATCTAGAGCTTGCAGCCGTAGTCTATGCACTTAAGACCTGGCGACATTACCTCCTCGGTAATCGTTGCGAAATATTCACTGATCACCAAAGTCTAAAGTACATCTTCACCCAACCGGATCTGAATCTCAGGCAAAGACGTTGGGTTGAATTGATCACAGACTTCGACTTAGGAATAACCTACACCCCAGGGAAAGCCAACGTCATGGCTGATGCGCTAAGTCGTAAATCTTACTGTAACAATCTGATGTTACAACAAAGTCAACCGCTTCTCCATGAGGAATTTCGGAAGCTTAACCTTCACATTGTTCCTCAAGGATTTCTTTCCACCTTGGTGGCGAAACCTACTCTTACGGATCAAATCATTGCTGCCCAGAAGCGAGATAGGGGAATAGCTAAGATCAAGGAGAACATTGCTAGCGGAGGTGCTAGTTGTTTCTCCACAAATGATCATGGTGTTGTGTACTTTGAGAACCGTCTAGTGGTTCCCAAGAACCAGCATCTACGGCAGTTGATCCTTAAGGAGGCTCATGAATCTCCTCTCACTATTCATCCCGGTAGTACTAAGATGTATCAGGACCTACGCCAGAGGTTCTGGTGGACTAGGATGAAGAGAGAAATTGCTCAGTATATTGCTAATTGCGACGTCTGTCGTCGTGTAAAAGCAGAGCATCAACGGCCTGCTGGCACCCTTCAACCCCTAGCTATTCCTGAATGGAAATGGGATAAAATTGGTATGGATTTCATTACCGGTTTTCCCAGGACCAAGAAAGGGAATAATGCTATTTTCGTCGTGGTCGATCGTCTTTCCAAAGTAGCCCATTTCTTACCTGTTCGTGAGAGTATAACCGCTAGTCAACTGGCAGACTTATACATCTCCCGAATAGTGTCCCTTCATGGTGTTCCTTTGGAAATTAACTCGGATCGAGGAAGTCTTTTCACCTCTCGATTTTGGGAAAGTTTCCAAAATGCTATGGGAACACGTCTCTCCTTTAGCACCGCTTTCCACCCTCAGTCGAGTGGTCAAGTGGAACGCGTCAACCAAATTCTAGAAGACATGCTCCGAGCCTCTGTTATCTCGTTCGGAATGGACTGGGAGAAGTGCCTTCCATTTGCCGAATTCGCTTACAACAACAGCTATCAATCTAGCTTGGGTAAAGCCCCTTTTGAAGTTCTCTATGGACGACGATGTCGAACACCCCTTAACTGGTCAGAGACCGGGGAAAGACAATACTTTGGCCCGGATATGACTCAGGAAGCAGAAGAACAAGTTCGTATCGTTCGTGAAAAGTTGAAAACAGCCCAATCCCGTCAAAAGAGTCAATATGACCGAAAACATAAGGCTATGACTTTCGAGGTTGACGAGAAGGCTTATCTTCGGGTCACCCCTCTGAAGGGAACCCATCGTTTCGGTATCAAAGGCAAATTGGCTCCTCGTTACATTGGACCTTTTCGCATTCTTGCCAAACGAGGAGAAGTTGCCTACCAGTTGGAACTACCTCCGCACCTCTCCAGAGATCACGATGTCTTCCACGTTTCTCAACTCAGGCGTTGCTTCTTGGATCCTATCCGTGAAGTGGACCACGAAACGCTTGATCTCCAAGATGATCTTACATATCGAGAGTACCCCATTCGTATCCTCGATCAAGCCGAACGTACCACGCGACGTCATAATATCAAGTTTCTCAAGGTTCAATGGTCGCACCATTCCGAGGATGAAGCAACTTGGGAAAGGGAGGATCGTCTTCGACTCGAGTATCCCGCCTTCTTCCCGGAGGAACCCAAATCTCGGGACGAGATTCTTTTGAGTGGGGGTGAGTTGTCACACCCTAGCTAGTCATGCATTAGAGTGTTGCATCATGTTTACTCTTCATCAGAAACTTGAAATGGGGATCTGTGAAACCCTCAGAATCATTATGAAAATGACCCAAATAAAAATTTCTCCAAAAGGGTCCAAGAAAATGCTCATGTTGCTCTCTGAAAATATTGGACAGAGATAAAAATCAAACCAATATTTTTAGTGGATCATGGACATTTATTTTGGGCATTTGGAATTAATGCATAAATATTTGCATTGGAAATATATTAATTATATATATTAATATATGCCCAAATATTATGCCAATTATAAAAGAGCTCTGGAATAATATACATAGCTCCTGCAAAAATTGGCATAAGTTAAATAAATGATTTAATATATTATTTAAATCAAAACAAATGTCAGAAATTAGAAAACAGAAAAAAAAACTAAAAGGGAGAAGCTTACCTGGGCTCCTCCCTGTGCAGCCCAGCCAGCTGGCCGGCCCAGCCAGCAGCCGGCCCAGCCCACCTCCCTCCTCGGTCGTCTTCGCCCCGACAGAGGGAGGGGAGTGTGGCCGGCGCGCGCGCACGGCCACCGCGCCACGCCACCTCTCTCCCTGCCTGCCTGCCCTCCCCTCCTCGCCTCGGTGTCCCTGGACGATGCCACGCCCTCCCCCCTGCTCTCTCTCACTCTCCCCCGGCTCTCCCCTCCTCTCCCTCGCTCTCTCTCTCGCCCGGCCAAACACCACCGTCGCCGCCGTTCGCCTTAGCCGCTGTCTCCGACCACCCCTCGCTCCCCCGACCAGCTCAGGAGCTCCGCCACGACTCCCTCTTCCTCCCCACCGCTCCAC
>NC_041385.1:293277952-293380190 GCF_002162155.2 Triticum dicoccoides
GGGTGATGGGCTAGAGTGAAATGATTATGTCGGTAATGAGAGTGGTGTGGTGAACACGATTTGGTAAAGGTATCGATGAGAGGCCATGTAGGAGTACATGGTGGGTTGTTTCATTGAAGCCGACCTTAAGCACTGAGATCTGTATGTGTGATTTAAGAATCAGCTACTACCATGCATTGGGCCCTGAAATATGACCCCGCTCGACTTCTTATTCACCCTAGCTCTCTGTCCAGGAGTTGCAAGTAGTTTCTGGTGTTTGTAGCCTACTGGAGGCCGTGGACAGCGCTGACCGTAGGGGTGGGCTGTGATGCGGTAGGTACGTGGCCGGGTGTACCGGATACCCGTTAGGTATCTCGGGAACCCTGTTCACATCGTTCGGGGCCGTATGGGAAACCTCGGCCGGACTCCCTGCGGATGGAACCTGAATAGGGGATAAACCTGGACTAGAGGCTTAAGTGTTTAGGTAGGTCGTGGTCTACACCCACGTCGGCTTTCGCTTGAAGTCTGCCGAGCACATGTCGTGTGCAGACGCTAAGTGGTGGAAACATGTATGAAGAAGTACACCCCTGCAGGGTTATCATAATCTATTCGAATAGCCGCGTCCGCGGTAAAGGACTACTTGGTTGCCTATACAGTTCATAGACAAGTAAATGGAAACTGTTAAAAGCCTCAAGATAAGTGTGAGTGCCGAGGATGGCTCTTCCGTAGGAAGACGGAGGTGGATCCTCGGTAGTATATTGAAGTGGTGAGTAGTGGACTCGTGTGCGCATAACCATTTCAAGTTGGAGTATCGTAGGATAGCCTAGCCAAGAGTCAGAGCTGGCTTGCTGCAATAACTCCACCAACCCTTCTTGATACTATGCATGTATGTAGGATCTGATGTAAGTCTTGCTGAGTACCTTTGTACTCATGTTGCTATAATCTACATTTTTACAGAAGACGCTGCAACCCCTTCTGATGGGTTCTATGTAGACGTTGACATCAACGAGTAGGCTAAAGACCCAGGTGGTGACCCTGAGCTTGTGAAGGACCACGTAGTATAGCTAGGCTTTCCAAGCCTCTTTTATTTTACTAGTTGTCTGTACTCAGACAAGTTACTTCCGCTGCTGGTTTGTATGACTGTATGACTTGTATGTGGGGTCGTGAGACCCGTACCTTTGTGTATTATATGTATGGCTCACTGAGCCTTAAATAAAGTACTTGTGTCATAGAGTCATGTTGTGATGCTTCGTTGTATTTGCACATATCGAGCATTTTGTGTGTATGATTGAAATGCTTGGTATGTGTGGGATCTGACTATCTAGTTGTTTATCTTTAGTAGCCTCTCTTACCGGGAAATGTCTCCTAGTGTTACCGCTGAGCCATGGTAGCTTGCTACTGCTCTGGAACACTTAGGCTGGCCGGCATGTGTCCTTCTTCGTTCCTGTGTCTGTCCCTTCGGGGAAATGTCACGCTTTGAGTACCGGAGTCCTGTTAGCCCGCTACAGCCCGGTTTACCGGAGTCCTGCTAGCCCAGTGCTACAGCCCGGACCCACTTGCTGATGACCGACACGTTCGAAGCTGGGTCATGGATGCCTGTCCCTGTAAGTCTGTGCCACTTTGGGTTTACGACTAGTCATGTCAGCCCGGGCTCTTTATCATATGGATGCTAGCGACACTATCATATACGTGAGCCAAAAGGCGCAAACGTCCCGGGAAAAGGTAAGACGACACCCGTGGGGATACCGTGCGTGAGGCCGCAAAGTGATATGAGGTGTTACCAGCTAGATCGATGTGACATCGAGTCGGGGTCCTGACAAGGGTCTTGTGGTGTTGGTGATGAAGCTGGGCTGTACCAGGTCATCCATGGAGCCACGTAGTGGGCCAGAGGCAGGCAGGACTGGATACCCCCAACTCCAGGACGCCGATAGTAGCCCCCAGGCCCAAGTCGTTCTCGGACTTGGCTTCCAGGCGAAGCCAAAAGGCAAGGGTGGAGCACCGCGGGCCCCATCGGCCTGCGACCCTGAAGACACGTGGCGGTTGATGGGACGTGGGCGTCTCCACCTCCCCACGCTTGCTTGATATCCAGTAGACCCAGCAGCCGCCCGTTGTCAGTGCAACTCGCCCTTCATGGTGTACTGTGCCCGACGCTTGTTTCCTCCTTCCCAATATTGCCGCCGCCTCTGTAGATCTGGTGCTGGCGCCTTGCTCTCTCTTGGTATTCGCCATGGTTCCCAAGCAAAGGAAGAAGAAGGTGAAGCCACGCGCGCCGGCCGGTCCCCCACCGGCCCTGGAACCATCCCTTAAGCAGTCGGCGGTGATCAATAAGGAGGGGCTGGACAATGTTCGCCATGCGCTCGCTGCCGATTCCAATGACGGGAGGGCGACGACCGTCCGCCCTACGTCTTGGTGAACCAGAGAGATGAGTGCTACTGAGATTCCCATCCATCTCCATGCTCTTCTTGCTGGGTTAATTCCTCCCTTCTCCCCTTTCATCAACGTCGTGATGTCGCACTACCAGATCCATCTGCTGCATCTGGACCCTCGCTCCCTCATCCTCCTCACCGTCTTCGCCTTCCTATGCGAGGCCATGGTGGGCATCACCCCCTCCGTGGCCTTGTTTTGACATTTCTTCCTGCTCCGGCTGGCGGATGCTCGCCAACGCTTTGGGTGTGTGACCTTTGAGTCCGTGGCCGCAACCGCTGGCTCGGGGATCGACTTCGAGCTCTCGCCTGTCATGAAGGGATTCTGGAAGTAGTGGCTCCTGATGGACGCCCGCGCATTTAGCCCCCTGCTCACAATTCCTGGGTTGCCGGCTTCGCCGAGCACTAGCTGGTGCCACGAGAAGCTCACCGACCGGCGTCTTGCTTTCTTCTAGAAGAGGTTGGCGAGGCTCCAGGAACTGGGGGTGAAGGCTCCAATGGTGGTGAAGGAATCCGTGAAGCAGCGCATTGCTCCCCGCAGTGCCATGCTTGCCTGATGTGGGACTTCACCGGCGCCGAGGATCTGATCAGGCTGCAGAAGCCGTCGCTTGCTGCTGACACCTTGAGGGTGGTGCTCAAGCTCCTGGCTGGTGAGAACGAGCCTGCTGACCTTCCGGGGGGTGGTTGTCTTCTTTATCTATGCTCCAACAAGGAGGCCTTCGCGGGGGAGATGCCTCTGTTCGACGACTAGGGCTTGCTTCCCGAGGGCATTGAGGGGCCCCGCGAGAATCCCGTCTTTGTGGCTCCTCTCCTAATTGACTCCGCCATGTGCGCCCCGAGGGTGGAGGCAGGTGGGCGCGCCCCTACGTCAACTGTAGGGATCTCCTCGGGAGGCTCAGCCTTGTTAGATGCTCGGGAGCCTGTGGCTTCTGAGGCCGGGGAAGGAGCTGCCGCAGAACCTGTGCAACCCTAGGCTCTGGAGGAAGGAGCAACTGACGCCTGGGACGGTGGCTCCAGAACGGCTACTGGCGACGAGGAGCCCACCAATGGCGCCGGAGTCGTGAGCCAGGGAGTCTCCTCGGGTGCCCCTGCCCTTGGGACCCATGCTCCAGATACCATGTTGGGCGCTCCCCCTCCTGAAGATCGCCCGTCGGGACCGGGTCGGCGCTGCCTATGCCTTGAGTCGCTCCTGAAGAGGAAGAGGTCCCCGTGCCGCGACGATGGCACCCTTCGGCTGCTGAAGCCGAGGAGATACGAAGCCGCCAATGAGTAAGTTCCTTCGCTCTTGAACCCCAAGCGCGGCGCATTTCCTCATGGCTGGGGTTTTGCAGGGTCTCCATGAAGACGAAACCTTGGGAAGAAGGCACCCCAAGGACCCCAGCTTGGTGCATGCGTGCAGCCACTAGCGCCCCAAGGCTGCACAGGGTGTGGGGCCAATTCCATCCAACATGACGCCGCGAGGGTGCTCCGGAGCCAGGCCACAGGTAATCCTTCCTCTTGTGACTGCCGGCTGGGGGTGCCCTCTGGGAAGCCTTCGTCTTCAAGCTGTGGGGCTACGCCGTCCAGCCCCCGGCCGGCGGTTGGCGGAGCACCTAGCGCCTCCCGGGCGACTTCTGGAACCGGCGAAGATCTTGGCGATGAGCTCGCGTTTGCTCGCGGGCGTAGTGCGGTGCGCTTCAGGATTTTTGGCGAGGCGATGCATGCGATGGTCCATCTTGGCGGGGAGCTTGCCAACATCGACACCAGGCTTGAGGCAGTGAACTGCCGCTTGGAGGATGAGTGGCAGCGGCTGAAGGTGGCCATCAACCTTGTGAAGCTTCGGCGCGATGAGGCTGAAGCGCGCGTGGCGGCCTCACTCACGGCTTCTAGTGAAGCCTGCGACCATGCCATGGAAGAGGCCGAGACAGCCAGCTGCCGTCGCGAGACGGCTGAGGAGTGGGAGCGAGATCTTCTGTCTTCAAATGCGGCCCTGTTGCGCAAAGTCGAGAAGCGCTGTGCTCTGCTGGCCTCCTCTCCAGGTGAGGAGGCCCTTGCCGAGGCGGAGCTCCTGAGGCGCCACGAGGATTTTGCGTTGCGTGGAACACAGCTTGGCGCTGGAGAGGCTGGAGGTGAGGGAGCGACAAGCCGACGTGGCTGAGGACGTCATCGCCGCCCGAGAAGGTCAGGTCCAGACGGAGGTGGAGAAGAGGGCGGCGAAGGCACGTGCTAAGCTGGATGGCAGGCATCGCCTGGACTTGGAGCTGCTTAAGGCTTTTGAGGGCCGGACCTCCGTCTTGAAGACTGAGCTGCGAGCTGTGGAGCAGCGCGAGGGCGCTGCCCCGGGGGGTGCTGGCTTCTTTCGAATCCGCCCTAGATGCTGCCCGCGCCGAGATATCCTCTCTCCGGAAGAAAGCCAAGGACACCGCTTCCCTCCTAGAGAAGGCTTCGAGTGAAAAGTGTCGCCGCCTGACACTGGAGCGCGAGCACGAACCCATGCTCCAAGGTCTGCGCATCAGAGCCAACAACCCCTTGGGTGCCATTTGTGATGAGGGCGCTCCTCACCCGCACGAGAACGACTATGCCAGCCATCTTCGCTTCTTTACTGACATCATGACCCGCCTGGAGGATCTGTCGGGGCCTCCTTGGGCGCGCGCTCTCGTGCATTTTCAGAAACCTCCTGAACATGTACTCCCACTTCAATTTTAGCACCGTGCTAGCCCCCGTGCCTGCGGACACCCAAGACAAGCTTGCCAAGTGGGTGGACGGTCATGTGGATGCTTTGGTGAAGGAGCTGATTTCTGAGGACGACGTCGTCGTCATCGTGGCCAAAGGAGCTGGCGTGAGTGGTGATGACGAGGAGGATGGCAGCTTCAGCACAAGCAGCACGGCTGGGAGTGACAAAGAAGGCGCGTCCAGCTAGGCATGTGTTTCTTTTGCTTTAACCTGTATAACGAAAACTCAAACATATTCTTGTGAGAGCATTTTGAAAAGGGGGTGCCCCTTATGATGTGTGAGATTGGTAAATGCTTTTGAAGTGCTATCTGAGGCGGGGCCCCGCAGGGCCATGAGCTGCTGAGCAAGGTAATTGTTTATGACTTATCTTGGGTTTTGGGGGTCTTGCGTGGGGCCTGGCGTCGCGGCCGGGCCCCTTCTCCTGAGGCAAGCCTGTTGCAGGCTTGCGAGGCCCTGTGCCTCTTGAGGGGCCTGCTGGCCTGCCATGGAGTGCCTCGTGAGGAGCCAACTGCCAGACTATGGCGAGGTGGGCGTGTGGAGCTCCGCACCTTCAAGCCCTCAAGGGGAGCGATCGGCACCAGCGCGTACACCGTACCCAGCCCCCGCTCACGAGGTGCTAGAGGGCAGGGTAGCAGTCACGAGCTCCAAGAAAAGAATGCAAGAACTGAAGGCAAGAGAGCGACACGAAAGAGAAAACAAAACTCCCCCCGTTTTATAAACACATGGAAAACAAACTTCTTCAAAAAGGTCGTCAAGCAAGTACAAAAAGGAGGCAAAAAGCAGACGGCCGCGTCCGGCACCTAGCTGGTCTTCAGTCTTCGGTCTTCGGTCTTCTCACCAGCGCGGAGCTAAGTGCTTCCACTAGCTGGGCATAGTCATTGGGGACAGTGTCGACGGCCGGCACGGAGGATGGTGCTTCCACTAGCACATGGGTGGGAGCCCCCGTGAGGCCCCAGGGCGGCGCTCAGGAGACTCTGGGCGTGTATAGCCCCAGTCATTATTACGTGAGAGTGTCACGAGCGGAGACCTTCACAGGCCGGAGCCTTGCTTCATGTCGCCCGACGAGGACCCTGTCCGATATCGGGTTTCGGCAAAACCCTTAAGGTTCTAACTCTGGGGTGTGCGCGAAGATCTTCCTCCTACAGATCCACGTCCCAACGCCTCGCTGCGAATCTAAGCTACACGATGAACAACACAAGGGGCACAAGGTTTATACTAGTTTGGGCCACTGTTGTGGTGTAATACCCTACTCCAGTGTGTGGTGTGGTGGATCACCTCTGGGGCTGATGATGAATAGTACACAGGAAGAACAGCCTCGCGACGGGTGTTCTTGTGGTGGTGTGCTTGGAGAGGAGTTGCTCCGTCTCTGTTGGCTTTCAGTGAGACCTTGATGATCGTCCCCCCTACTGTGGTGGCTATCTCTATATATAGAGGCCCTAGTCCTCTTCCCAAATATTTAGTGGGAAGGGCACCAACATCTAGTACAAGTTATCCTGACTAAAGTTGGTCTTCGGCTGCGAAAGCCACTGGCGATGACGCCGTCTTGGGCTTCACGGTGACCTCTGTCCTGCCGCTCTGCTGGTCTTGTTCTTGTTACACCGAAATGGTAACCTTTGCTTGATGCCTCAGTACTCCGCGCCTGCGTTTGCCCCCTTTGCACCAAAGAGGAAACAAGGACACTATGCAGGCCGGCGCCCGCCTGGCGCTGCTACCTCTTGAGCACTGCGTTGGATTTCCCCGGAGAGGAGAGGATGATGCACCAAAGAAGCGTAAGTATTTCCCTCAGTTTTTGAGAACCAAGGTATCAATCCAGTAGGAGACCACGCACAAGTCCCTCGTACCTACACAAAGCGATAGCTCCTCGCAACCAACGCGATTAGGGGTTGTCAATCCCTTCACGGTCACTTACGAGAGTGAGATCTGATAGAGATGATAAATAATATTTTTGGTATTTTTGGTATAGAGATGCAAAGTAAAAAGTAAAAGGCAAAGTAAAAACAAAGCAAGTAATAAAGTAATGGAGATTGATATGATGAGAATAGACCCGGGGGCCATAGGTTTCACTAGTGGCTTCTCTCAAGAGCATAGATATTCTACGGTGGGTGAACAAATTACTGTTGAGCAATTGACAGAATTGAGCATAGTTATGAGTATATCTAGGTATGATCATGTATATAGGCATCACGTCCAAAACAAGTAGATCGAAACGATTCTGCACCTACTACTACTACTCCACTCATCGACCGCTATCCAGCATGCATCTAGAGTATTAAGTTAAAAACAGAGTAACGCCTTAAGCAAGATGACATGATGTAGAGGGATAAATTCATGCAATATGATAAAAACCCCACGTTGTTATCCTCGATGGCAACAATACAATATGTGCCTTGCTGCCCCTTCTGTCACTGTGAAAGGACACCGCAATATTGAACCCAAAGCTAAGCACTTCTCCCATTGCAAGAACTACCAATCTAGTTGGCCAAACCAAAAGGATAATTCGAAGAGACTTGTAAAGATAACTCAATCATACATAAAAGAATTCAGAGAAGAATCAAATATTTTCCATAGATAATACTGGATCATAAACCCATAATTCATCGGTCTCAACGAACACACCGCAAAAAGAAGATTACATCGAATAGATCTCCACAAGAGAGGGGGAGAACATTGTATTGAGATCCAAAAAGAGAGAAGAAGCCATCTAGCTACTGGCTATGGACCCGAAGGTCTGAAGTAAACTACTCACACTTCATCGGAGGGGCTATGTTGCTGATGTAGAAGCCCTCCATGGTGGATGCCCCCTCCGGCGGAGCTCCGGAACAGGCCCCAAGATGGGATCTCATGGATACAGAAGGTTGCGGCGTTGGAATTAGGTTTTTGGCTCCTGTTCTGATCGTTTGGGGATACATAGGTATATATAGGAGGAAGGAGTACATCGATGGAGCAACAGGGGGGCCACGAGGCAGGGGGCGCGCCCTAGGGGGGGCGTGCCCCCCACCCTCGTGACCACCTCTGTTACGTCTTGGAGTAGGGTCCAAGTCTCCTGAATCACGTTCGTTGAGAAAATCACGTTCCCGAAGGTTTCATTCCGTTTGGACTCCGTTTGATATTCCGTTTCTTTGAAACACTGAAATAGGCAAAAAACAGCAATTCTGGGCTTGGCCTCCGGTTAATAGGTTAGTCCCAAAAATAATATAGAAGTGGAAAATAAAGCCCATATAGTCCAAAACAGTAGATAAAGTAGCATGGAGCAATCAAAAATTATAGATACGTTGGAGACGTATCAGGCATCCCCAAGCTTAATTCCTGCTCGTCCTCGAGTAGGTAAATGATAAAAAAAGAATTTTTTATGCGGAGTGATACTTTGGCATAATTTCAATGAAAATCTTCTTAATTGTGGCATGAACATTCAGATCCGAAAGATTCAAGAAAAAAGTTCATATTGATATAAAAATAATAATACTTCAAGCATACTAATCAAAGCAATCATGTCTTCTCAAAATAACATGGCAAAAGAAAGTTCATCCCTACAAAATCATATAGTTAGGCTATGCTTCATTTTCGTCACACAAAGATGTTCCCAACTTCTATACCCCTGATGACAAGCCAAGCAATTGTTTCATACTTAAATAATCTCAAACTTTTGCAACCTTCACGCAATACATTTGCGTGAGCCATGGATATAACACTATGGGTGGAATAGAATATGATGATGGGGATTGTGTGGAGAAGACAAAAAAAGAAAGTCTCACATTGACGAGGATAACCAACGGGCTATGGAGATGTCCATCAATTGATGTCAACATGAGGAGTACGGATTTCCATGCAATGGATGCACTAGAGCTATGAATGATCAACAAAAGAAAACTAGTGGGTGTGCATCCAACTCGCTTGCTCATGAAGACCTAGGGCATTTGAGGAAGCCCATCTTAGGAATATACAAGCCAAGTTCTATAATGAAAAATTCCCACCAGTATAAAAAGGACAACTTTATGATACTCACTACATGAAGAACAAGGTGCTACCTTGAAGCACAATATATGAGACTCACTACATGAGGAACAAGGTGCTACTTTGAAGCACAAGTGTGGAAAAAGAGATAGTAGCATTGCCCTTTTTATTTTCTTTTTTTTCTTTTTTTGGGCCTTTCCTTTTTTTTCTTTTGGCCTTTCTCTTTCTTTTTATTTTTATTTTTGGGCAATGCTCTAATAATGATGATCATCACACTTCTATTGATTACAACATAAGGATTACAACTCGAAACTTAGAACAAGATATGACTCTATATGAATGCCTCCGGCGGTGTACGGGATGGTGCAATGAATCAAGAGTGACATGTATGAAAAATAATGCATGGTGGCTTTGCCACAAATACGATGTCAACTACATGATCATGCAATGGCAATATGACAAAAGTAATGTATGTCATGATGAAGATGACGGAAGTTGCATGGCAATATATCTCGGAATGGCTATGGAAATGCCATGATAGGTAGGTATGGTGTCTGTTTTGAGGAAGATATAAGGAGGTTTATGTGTGATAGAGCGTATCGTATCACGTCGTTTGGATGCATTGGCGAAGTTTGCACCAACTCTCAAGGTGAGAAAGGGCAATGCATGGTACCGAAGAGGCTAGCAAAGGCGGAAAGGTGATAGTGCGTATAATCCATGGACTCAACATTAGTCAAAAGAACTCATATACTTATTGCAAAAATTTATAAGTCATCAAAAATCAAGTACTACGCGCATGCTCCTGGGGGAATAGATTTGTAGGAAAAGACCATCGCTCGTCCCCGACTGCCACTCATAAGGATGCACAAGCCAGGTACACTTCATGTTTCAAATTTGTTACACAACTTTAACCATACGTGCATGCTACGGGACTTGCAAACTTCAACACAAGCATTCTTTGAATTCATAATCACCCAACTAGCACGACTTTGATATTATCACCTCCATATCTCAAAACAATTATCAAGCATCAAACTTATCTTAGTATTCAATTCACTCAAAAGAAAGTTTCACATATCTTGAATACCAAGTTAAGCAAATTACCATGCTATTAACGACTCTCAAAATAATCTAAGTGAAGCATGATAAATCAATAGTTTCTTTAAAACAAATCCACCACCGTGCTCTAAAAGATCTAAGTGAAGTACTAGAGCAAAAATATCAAGCTCAAAAGATATAAGTGAAGCACAATGAGCAAAACTATCAAGCTCAAAAGATATAAGTGAAGCACATAGAGTATTCTATCAAATTCCAATTCATGTATGGCTCTCTCAAAAGGTGTGTACAGCAAGGATGATTATGGTAAACTAACAAGCAAAGACGCAAATAATACAAGACGCTCCAAGCAAAACACATATCATGTGGTGAATAAAAATATAGCTCCAAGTAAATTACAGATGGAAGTGGACGAAAGAGGGGATGCCTTCCGGGGCATCCCCAAGCTTTGACTTTCTGGTGTCCTTGGATTATCTAGGGGGTGCCATGGTCATTCCCAAGATTAGGCTCTTGCCACTCCTTGTTCCATAATCCATCAAAAGAATTCACCCAAATCTTGAAAACTTCTCAACACAAAACTCAATAGAAATCTCGTGAGCTCCGTTAGAGAAAGAAAACAAAAGACTACTTCAAAGTACTGTAATGAACTCATTCTTTATTTGTATTGGTGTTAAACCTACTTTATTCCAACTTCTCTATGGATTATAAACTATTTTATTAGCCATAGATTCATCAAAATAAGCAAACAACACAAGCAAAACAGAATCTGTCAAAAACAGATACGTCTGAAGCAATATGTAACTAACGCAAACTTCTGGAACTCTAAAAATCCTACAAAAATAGGAAGTCCTGGAAAATTTGTTTTTTGAACAGCAGCAAAAAGAATCAACGAAAAAGCACGTTCGTGTGATTTAACAAAATAATATACGTGCGTGCAAAGTTTCTGTTTTTCAGCAGAATCAAATCAACTATCATTGTAGGTTATCCTATAGGTTCTACTTGGCACAAACACTAATTAAAAGATAAAACCACATCCAAACAGAATCTAGATGGATTATTTATTCCTAAACAGAAGCAAAAACAAAAACAAAAAATAAAATCGGGTTGCCTCCCAACAAGCGCTATCGTTTAACGCCCCTAGCTAGGCATAAAAGCAAGGATAGATCTAGGTATTGCGATCTTTGGTAGGCAATCCATAAGTGGCTCTCATGATTGATTCATATGGTAATTTTATTTTCTTTCTAGGGAAGTGTTCCATGCCCTTCTTTAAGGGAAATTGGAATCTAATATTCCCTTCCTTCATATCAATAATTGCACCAATCGTTCTAAGGAAAGGTCTACCAAGAATAATAGGACATGAAGGATTGCAATCTATATAAAGAACGATAAAATCTACGGGCACATAATTCCTATTTGCAACAATAAGAACATCATTAATTCTTCCCATAGGCTTTTTAATAGTGGAATCCGCAAGACGCAAGTTTAGAGAGCAATCATCAAAGTCACAGAAATCTAGCAAATCACACAAAGTTTTGGGGATAGTAGAGACACTAGCACCCAAATCACACAAAGAATGAAACTCATAATCTTTAATTTCAATTTTAATAGTAGGTTCCCACTCATCATAGAATTTTCTAGGGATAGAAACTTTGAACTCAAGTTTTTCTTCATAAGATTGCATCAAGGCATCAACAATGTGTTCGGTAAAGGCCTTATTTTGACTATAAGCATGGGGACAATCTAGCACGGATTGCAACAAGGAAATACAACAAATTAAAGAACAACTTTCATAATTAAATTCCTTGAGATCCAAAATAGTGGGTTTAGCAACATCTAGGTTTTAATTTATTTCAATCCCACTTTCATCAATTTCATCATCAAGATCTAGAAACTCCGAATTCTTAGAACGCCTTCTAGGTAAAGGAAGATCATATTCAGTTTCATCAAGATTCATATTGCAAAACAAAGATTTAATGGGGGACACATCAATAACTTTTAGATCTTCATCTTGATTTTCATAGGAATTGGAAGAACAAGCTTTAATAAAGGCATCTTTGGAAGCACGCATCCTAGCGGTTCTATCTTTGCACTCATCAATGGAAATTCTCATGGTCTTGAGAGACTCATTGATATCATGCTTAGGAGGAATAGATCTAAGCTTTAAAGAATCAATTTCAAGAGAAATTCTATCAACGTTCCTAGCCAAATCATCAACTTTAAGCAATTTCTCTTCAAGCCAAGCATTAAAAATCTTTTGTGAATTCATAAACTCTTTAAAACTACTCTCAAATTCAGGGGGCATCTTATTAAAATTTCCATAAGAGTTGTTGTAGGAATTTCCATAATTATTAGAAGGATTACTAGGATAAGGCCTAGGATTAAAATTCCCTCTATATGCGTTGTTTCCAAAACTATTCCTACCAACAAAATTCACATCCATAGGTTCATTGTTATTCTCAATCAAAGTAGACAAAGACATATCATTGGGATCAAGAGAAGTATTTTTAGTAGCAAATATCTTCATAACTTCATCCATCTTTTCACTCAAAACATTGATTTCTTCTATAGCATGTACTTTTTTACTAGAAGATCTTTCGGTGTGTCATTGAGAATAATTAGCCATAATATTATCAAGAAATTTTGTAGCATCTCCTAACGTAATTTCCATAAACGTGCCTCCTGCGGCCAAATACAAAAGATTTCTAGAAGCAAAATTCAATCCGGCATAAATAATTTGTATGATCATCCATAAATTCAAACCATGAGTAGGGCAATTGTGAAGCATAAATTTCATTATTTCCCAAGATTGGGCAACATGCTCATGATCAAGTTGTTTAAAATTCATAATATCATTCCTAAGAGTGATGATCTTAGCGGGAGGAAAATACTTAGAGATAAAAGCATCTTTGCACTTGTTTCAAGAATCAATACTATTTTTAGGTAAAGACGAAAACCAAACTTTAGCACGATCTCTAAGTGAAAACGGAAATAACTTCAATTTAACAATATTGTTATCCGTATCTTTCTTCTTTTGCATATCACACAAATCAACAAAATTGTTTAGATGAGTAGGGGCATCTTCACTAGGAAGGCCGGCAAATTGATCTTTCATAACAAGATTCAGCAAAGCGGTATTGATTTCACAAGACTCATCATTATTAAGAGGAGCAATCGGAGTACTAAGGAAATCATTATTATTGGTATTCGAGAAGTCACACAATTTGGTATTATCTTGCGCCATGGCAACAAGTAATCCAGCACACAAGCAAACAGAAAGACAACGGAAAAAGGCAAACGGGAAAGAGAGGAGGAGATTGGGAAAGAGAGGGCGAATAAAACGGCAAGGGTGAAGTGGGGGAGAGGAAAACGAGAGCCAAATGGAAAATAATGTAATGCGAGAGATAGGGATTGTGATGGGTACTTGGTATGGTCGACTTGCTTGCGTGAGCCTCCCCGGCAACGGCGCCAGAAATTCTTCTTGCTACCTCTTGAGCACTATGTTGGATTTCCCCGAAGAGGAGAGGATGATGCAGCAAAGTAGTGTAAGTATTTCCCTTAGTTTTTGAGAACCAAGGTATCAATCCAGTAGGAGACCACGCACAAGTCCCTCGTACCTACACATAATGATAGCTCCTTCCAACCAACGCGATTAGGGGTTGTCAGTCCCTTCACGGTCACTTACGAGAGTGAGATCTGATAGAGATGATAACTAATATTTTTGGTATCTTTGGTATAGAGATGCAAAGTAAAAAGTAAAAGGCAAAGTAAAAACAAAGCAAGTAATAAAGTAATGGAGATTGATATGATGAGAATAGACTCGGGGGCCATAGGTTTCACTAATGGCTTCTCTCAAGAGCATAGATATTCTACGGTGGGTGAACAATTTACTGTTGAGCAATTGACATAATTGAGCATAGTTATGAATATATCTAGGTATGATCATGTATATAGGCATCACATACAAAACAAGTAGATCGAAATGATTCTGCACCTACGACTACTACTCCACTCATCGACCACTATCCAACATGCATCTATAGTATTAAGTTAAAAAGAGAGTAATGCCTTAAGCAAGATGACATGATGTAGCGGGATAAATTCATGCAATATGATAAAAACCCAATCTTGTTATCCTCGATGGCAACAATACAATACGTGCCTTGCTGCCCCTTCTGTCACTGGGAAAGGACACCGCAAGATTGAACCCAAAGCTAAGCACTTCTCCCATTGCAAGAACTACCAATCTAGTTGGCCAAACCAAAAGGATAATTCGAACAGACTTGCAAAGATAACTCAATCATACATAAAAGAATTCAGAGAAGATTAAAATATTGTCCATAGATAAACTGGATCATAAACCCACAATTCATCAGTCTCAACAAACACACCGCAAAAAGAAGATTACATCGAATAGATCTCCACGAGAGAGGGGGAGAACATTGTATTAAGATCCAAAAAGCGAGAAGAAGCCATCTAGCTACTAGCTATGGACCCAAAGGTCTGAAGTAAACTACTCACACTTCATCAGAGGGGCGATGGTGTTGATGTAGAAGCCCTTCGTGGTGGATGCCCCCTCCGGCGGAGCTCCGGAACAGGCCCCAAGATGGGATCTCGTGGATACAGAAGGTTGCAGCGGTGGAATTAGGTTTTTGGCTCCTGTTCTGATCGTTTGTGGATACGTAGGTATATATAGGAGTAAGGAGTACGTTAGTGGAGCAATAGGGGGCCATGAGGCAGGGAGCGCGCCCTGGGGGGGGGGCGCCCCACCCTCGTGACCGCCTCTGTTACGTCTTGGAGTAGGGTCCAAGTCTCCTGGATCACGTTCGGTGAGAAAATCACGTTCCCGAAGGTTTCATTCCGTTTGGACTACGTTTGATATTCCGTTTCTTCAAAACACAAAAATAGGCAAAAAACAGCAATTCTGGGCTGGGCCTCCGGTTAATAGGTTAGTCCCAAAAGGAATATAAAAGTGTAAAATAAAGCCCAATATAGTCCAAAACAGTAGATAAAGTAGCATGGAGCAATCAAAAATTATAGATACGTTGGAGACGTATCAGACGCCCGTCTGGTCTCGATCGTCATGGCTTGCGTCACGAGCACCTCGCGAGGTACCATTGCCTTGATCTCTCCGCCTCCTCGCGACCCTGCCTGGTGAGGTCGTTCCCAGGAAGCCTTGCGTCGTCACCCCATGAGGCTTGGCCCTTCGCGAGGGTCTTGAGCTTGAGTTAATGCAGATGGGTCGTGCTGGCCCCCCCTTGAGCCACGCTTCAGGCCGCAGGCAGGCAAGTCTGGGGACCCCCGTTTCTAGAACGCCGACAGTAGTGCCCGGGACCAAGGCGCACTCGAACATGGCTTAGCGACGAAGCAAAAGGGCAAGTGCAGAGCACCGCGGGCCCCAACAGCCTGTGACCTTGGTAGCCGCATTGTGGTTGATTGGACGTTGGGGTCTCCGCTTCCCCATGCTGCCTCGGCAACTGCCCGATTTGACGAGTCCCTGCATGCAAAAATGAGTCATGATTACCTGTGATCGTGGAGGCCGACGGTTGGCCTCCTCTGGGCTATAAGTACGGTGAGGTGTGAGCCCCCGCAGTCCATCTCTTCTTGCTCCGCTCCTTCTTCCTCGCTCCTCCTCCATCTTGGCGCCAATGGCACCGATCCGCCGATTCTCAGCTGAGGATAAAGGACAGGCCCCCCAAGAGGGGACCGACCCGCTCCCGCCGAAGAAGCGGTCGGTCCTCGGCCACCGCGATGAGGTTGCTTGGCCAAAGGCGTCGAGTCCTTGGTACGAGCGGCCGCCTCCTAGGTTTCCGCTTTCTCTATACACCCGGGCTGAGGGCCCTAGAGAAGAAGACGCCGAGTGGCGCCGAGCGCGCTGCCAGTGATGACGACGAGTTGTGGCGGTGCGCGTGATCGCTCCTGGAGTCCACGCCGCGGACTCCTTTCGCCAGCTCATGCTCCACGCCGCCATGCCTCCAAGCTCCTGGATACGCCTTCCTCCTTCCTTTTCCTTCGAGATGCCGCCGAGGGGGCCTCTTGAGCTCTAGTTGTAGCATGCCGACTGTAGTACCCCACGATCGGAGCGGAGGTCAAGGTCGTCGCTCCAGGCAAGGTCTACATGACTCGGGGCTGGGGCGAGGTTGCCCGGGTCTGCCGAACAGGAGGTGCCCTCGTGATTCATCTCGAATATGATGACGCCTCCCTAATGCTCTTCAAGGTCATCGACGTGGAAGGACGTCGGCTAGAGTGCTACCCCAGAGGAGGCGGCCAGGACGCCGGCATGATGAGGGCTAGGCCCGCCACCCGCTTCCCCAGCGGCTCCTCCGGCAGCGGCAGCGGCGCTTGGGGGTCCAACGACTCTCCCGAGCTTCTCCTGACTCCAGAGATGAGCGACGACAGCTACGAGCCCCCGAGCTCGCGCCGCGCTCGGAGCAGGGCAGCTGCATCAGGCCGCCGACGCGGTTGATCTGGATGGGGTTGGCGCCAGCGCTTGGTGGCCCACTGTTGATGATGGCGTCGGCCATTGAAGCGCGTGTAGTTAGGGCTCCTTAGGATTAGCACCTTTTGTTTCCTTCAAAGAACCAAGGAAGTACCCCGTGGGGGCATGTAAAGCGTTTGTTGCGTCTTTTGTTGATATTATCCTTATTATGAAGTGGCGCAAGATGCTTGTCCTATCCCGGCTCGGTTCCCCCTTTCAAACCTTGCGAGGGCTGGGTGCTCTACGCTGACAGCTCCCGGTCCCCAGGCAGGTTTCAGCCGTTGCTGGTATGCCAGGTCGCGACACCATGGTCAAGGCTAGGAGGTGAGCGGCCTGAGGTCCAGTCAGAGCCCCTGAGGCGCGATGCTCAGGAGGTCCCCTTTAGCGCTCAAGCAGCCGCCGAAAGGCGAGAAAGGAAGGCAATGTCACCGTTACAGGGCCGCATTAAGTGATGGTTTGGTGTCGCGTCAATTAGATATGCCTAGAGTGAGACTTATCTTGAAGTCCTGGAGCCGTTCCTTCACGAGGGGCCGAACCTGCGTGTCGGCAGCTGGGATGTCACTGAGTGAGGCCTTCGTGAGCTTCTCCTCCCTTCCCCGCACTCTCCTTCGTGCTCTACGTCCTTAGGTCCCGGCCCTCGAGCGAGCTCAGCCGCCGCTGGTATGCCAGGTCGCGATGCCGTGGTCAAGGCCAGAGGGTGAGGGCTGGAGAGCCCGTAAGGGCTCCTGGATTGCGATGCTTAGGAGCCCCCGTTTTAATGCACGAGCGGATCACACGGGCAAGAGAGAGAGAGAGAGAGAGAGAGAACTCGCGACGCCCCCCACGTTATTCCTTAGGTGGACCCTATAAACCAAGACGAGGGAAGCAAGGATTGCCATTACGATTGCTGGCCAGCCATTGGTTGCTCCGAGAGAGTGATGAGGGCCTGAGGGCCTGGTGAGGTAGCGCTTTCGGGGCTACCGCGGCCAGAGCTCGACCACTCAGGTTTGTCGATGTTGCAGGGACGGACCCATGCATAAGCGCCGTCCCAGTGCGAGCGGCTCCAAGGGCAGATGTCAATCGAGTAGGCGATGATCATGGGCAGGTTAAGCATGAAGGCAAACCAACTTAGGTAGATGCAGGAAAGATACACACCACTAGGTCTGGACCAAGCGGCTTGGGGATGATGCAGCCCGAGGGGCGCCCCCAGCAAAGTGAACTAAAGACAGAAGCAAGACAAATACATGCCGCAGGGACGGACCCACGCGACCTGGGAATAATGCAGCCCTCAGGGCGCTCCCGGCTGAAATGGATGTCGAAAGATGTCACCTGATATCATTGTAGAGCGGGTGTTGAAGTAGATGACGATGCGTAGTGAAGAAGCCGATCCTCACGAGCCACCAGAGCCCTGAGCCTCGGGAGGCTCTGAGGGTCCGGGCGGCTCCTCAAGGTCCATATCCATCTCCGCCAGGAAGGTGCGGCGCCTGACCTCCTGAGCTTCCAGAATGCTCCTCATTAGTCGCTGGTGAGCAGCAGCTGCGTTCGGCAGGCCGAAAGGCATGCAAACGTAGCTGTGAGGCGGGCCCTCGCAACGTCCCACGCATGAAGGCCAGAAACACTCCTGAGACGCGACTCGGTTGAGCCCTGGGTAGTCGATGCAGACACGCAGCCCGCCATCCTCGCCTGGATGAGGAGCTACACCGGGTAGGCGGTGATCGCCTCGCATGCCTCTTGATTCCTGCAGCTCCTGAGTAACCTTGGTGATGAACTCCTGAGGGTTGGGCCCTCCTTTCCTCCTGTCTTCCTGAGGGAAATGCGCCGTGAAGCATGCCTCCAAGTGGTGCCCGAGCGCCTCCCTCGCGATCTTGGCAAAGTCAGAGGCCCTCCAGGAGAGAGCCCCCGAGCCTTGCCCGAGGAGGGCGTCGGGTGCGCCTTCCTATGCAACGGAGGGAGGCGCCCCTTGGACGGGCGCTGATCATTGCGCGGTGCCTCCGGAGACGCCTGTCTCCTGAGGCCTTGAGCTGGGTGATGTCTTCTTCTTCTTAGGAACTGCCTCGGGAAGGTTCCCACTCTTGATGTCTGGATCCTCGACTGATGCAGCTTGGAAGGCACACTCGAGAGAGCACACCGCATCCTTCTCTTCACAGGGGACTGTGATGACCCCGCCGCTTCCTGGCATCTTGAGGACATTGTATCCATGGTGTGTCACTGCCATGAACTTGGCCAGGGATGGATACCCGAGGATGGCATTGTATGGCAGGCGAATGTGGGCAACGTCGAAGTCAATGAGCTTGGTACGGTAGTTCTTGCACTGTCCAAAGGTGACAGGGAGGCGGACCTGCCCTATCGGGGTGGTGGAGCCGTCAGTGACTCATGAGAAAGGCTTGGTTGGCTGAAGCTGATCATATGGCACTTGAAGATTGTTGAATGTCTTGTCGGCAGAACGTTGAGTCCTGCGCTGCCATCGATAAGGGTCTTGGTAACCTGCACATTACTGATGACTGGGAATAAAGCATGGGAAGGACACCGGTTGTAGCTGCACACTTGAGTTGATCCACTGAGCTGAACGTGATGGCGCGCGTGGACCACCTGAGAGGGCGCGTGGCCTCGAGCTCGGGGAGGACTGCGTTCACCTCGCGAGCGAACTTCTTGAAGATGCGTTGAGAGGCCGGGGCCTGGGCACCGCCTAGGATGCAAGCGATAGCACGTGGCTCCTCGAAGCCGCCAACCCCCTTGTCCTAATGATGGTCGTCATTCCTTCTTGGCGGTGGTGGCAGAGGAGGAAGGCCTGCGTTGCCCTATGGGCGATCCTCACGAGGCTGATCCCTCCAAGCCCCCTCGCGAGGCTGGTCCTGCTAGCGGTCCTCGCGAGGTCGGTCACGCCACCCTTGGCGAGGGCCTCGGTCGTCCCATCGTCCTCCACCTCTTCTTCCTCCTCGGCCGTAGCCCCGATTGTTGTGCTCGGGGCCTCAACCGTTATGTCCTTCTCGCACGGCCCTGAGATCTTGGCATTCGTTGGCGTTGTGGGTGTGGAGGTCGTGGTACACGCAGTACCAGTGTAACGACCAAATCTCGAAGGATTTGAGTCTCTGTGCTTACCGTGCTAGTCCCTGGATCGAACTCGCTAGCACACACAGTATAAATGAATACCAAATAGCAAGTGCATCATTTATTACAACGTATGATCCAGAATGTATAAAATAAAACAATCTACATAGCACTTGGCTAGCTTTATTCAATCAAACAACGGAAGGTAGCAGAAAATAATGATGAGTCCCATCTTAGCCCACCGGCGATGCTGAGTGCAGAATCACGACCCTAACGGTACCTTACTCTTCATTTGAATATCCTGCAACATGAGGCATTGCAGCCATATAGGTCAATATTTTGAATGTATTGGCAAGTTACACAGGAGTAATAATAGCAAACCTACATGTATATGCATAGTACAACAAAAGGAAGGCTTGGGTGTTTATTTTTGTAGAAAGCTGATTTTGTCCTCATAAATACCTATTAGTCAAATTTTTATTTAGTTCTTTTATTACTACAATTAAATACACAAGGTTGAGTTGGCAAAATGAACTCCAACCTACCCTTTATTAAGTCGCCCACAAATATTATTAAGTGTCACATCTGTCGAGATCATCCAACAACTGTAATGGCATAGTGGATCAAATTTACCCATAACCAGGGGCACGGCTAATCATGATTAGTTTCAATACTCTACATAGTTTAGTACGCTTTACCCACTGGACCCAATCCGAAGATTGAGACGAAGTCTTTCAGAAGCAGTCCCCTAGTCCCAACAGGAGGCCCATCCCAACTATTATATCTACATCTGCTGGCACATCCGGGTAAGGGTTCCACAGCTGATCAACTAAGCCAGAGCCCATTTAGCCAGTGGTCGTACATGGAAGCTACTAGTCACTAAGTCTGTCTGATCTTTCTGAACCTGGGCGGCCGTCCACTTACATTCAGAGGGTAAAAACCATGATGTTCTTGAAACCACCCTTCAATACCAGTTACTACTCAATTTGATTATATTTATAATCCTCACATAATATCAATGTATACACGAACCACCCCCGTCTACAAAGCATAGCAAACTACAACTACCACGATTTGCAAGGACGGGAAGATAGCTCAACAACATAGCCAAAATAATATGGTATTCCTATACATGCATAAATTTAAAGTGTGATATATACTACATGCATAGAAAACAATAGGTAAAGGATGATCAACATGTAACTTGCCTTGGTTCTGGTTCAGGAAGTCACACTCCTGACAAAAGTTCGCGTCGCACTCCAGACAATCTACACATTTCACACAATTCAACAAATCAATCATCGAAACACAAATAGAACCAAAAAAACCAATGGTAAGAAAACCATTTTTAAAACTCAACCATAGAAGCTTAACAGCACCTAAATTGTGCTATGGTCACAACGCAAAAAGAATCACTCGATTCCGATAAACGGTTTGAGAGTTATGGCCTCCGGAAGATCTATTTCAAATTCAAATGAATTCAAATTTGAAAAGTGTAAACATGTGCAAAGTCGGTACTATGATAATGTGCTGATTTTTTTTGAGTGCATAGGAAAAAGGATTACCTAAATTGGACTTATAGAATAAAAGATATAGCTAAAAGAATTTTGGATGAAAATCTATGAAAAACAAAAAGAAACAGAAAACTCCTGGACACTGTAGCAACTCCTATGCCTGTCCTATAGGGAAGTGCCACGTGGTGGCGTCCGATTGGCTGGGCGCATGTGCTCACTAGAACAGATGAAAACGATAGCGGTGGCTTGGGCGTCGGCGGTGGCACTCCTCCGGCCACTCTCCGGCGATGGGGAAGTGACGGGCGGGTGCGGTGTCGAGCGGCGGAGGCGGCGGTGACATCAAACGGCGACGGGGCGACCTTTGTAGGCGACAGAGGAGACGTTAACTCTGGCGTGCTCGGCGACAGCGGGTGGGCTCATTCCTCTCTCTCCGCTGCGATTTCAGGCGTGTCAGGAAAGGGCGGCGTCGAATGGGGGTTCAAGGGTGAAAAGTGGAGCGGTAGTGGCATCCTTATGGTGGAGGATATGGACGGTTAACGACGGCGGCCTCGGAGCTCGACGGCGAGATCCGTTTTCGCCCAACGGCGCGTGCGACAACGAAAAGGATTGGGACAGGAGCTGCGGGGTCTCCCCTGGGGGTTTTGCTTCGCTTACGGCAGGTCGGGCGCGCTCGAGGTGGACCAGGGGCGCTGGGTGATCCGGCTCGGCCTCGGCATGCGTGCGCGCGTGCGGCGCGTCCGACTCGGTGAAGGGGATGACAGGTGGGGGGCCACTGGTCAGTGGCTGGGGCGAGGTGGATCGGGCGCGGGCGAGCGATGCGGGTCAGGTGCGGGCGTACCGCTTCGGCAACGACTGCGAGCGAGCGGGCTGCGGGGCTGGCGGTTGGCTGGGCCGTGCTTGCTGGGCCGCGCGTGTGCCCTGCTGTGCTGGCTGGCTGGCTGGCTTGTTTTTTTTAAGAACACAAAACTGCTACACCAGTTAAACTAAAAATAAAAACAACATAATAAAACTAAACAAAAATATATACACACAGTAAAGTATATAGTACAAATATAAACTACAGGAGCACTAGTTCCTCACCTAATGCATTTTTTGAAAAATCATTTTATGCAACAGGCCACACAAAAAAGCAACAAAATGGACAAGGAAAATATTTTGGAGACTAATAAAAAATACCAGAACATATCGAATGAACTGGAAATAATATTCTTGACATTGTGAACATTTTTAAATAGGGGAGAAGTCATGTTATCTCCACCCCAATAAATTGCCTTTAGTTGCATAATGAAAGGAATATTGCAGAAGAGCAAATAATGCATGGAAAATATGATATGCATATGTATGATCTAATAACATCCTAATTTAGGAAAATCGGGATGTTACAACCGGCTGCCCTTCGACGACTCCGGCTGGTCCCTGTCGTGCTTCATGTCTAGTTCTGTTGCGAGCACAACTGCTCCTTTGCGCGTCACATCCCTGGCTTGGCTTTCTTCTCTTCAGGTTCAGCAGCTGGGAGCTTGAGAAGGAAGAGACACCCCTCCTCAGCCCTTGCGCACTTGGTCGTCAGGTTGAACAGCTCCAGAGACGTGCATAGATCCTCGTGGATTGCTAGCTCCTCCTTCATCTTGACGTCGCGGACGCCATCAGAGAACGCTGAGATGATGGCCTCCTTGGTCACCTTGGGAATCTTGAGGCGAGCGCTGTTGAAGCGCTGGATGTACTTCTGCAGGGTCTCTCCTGGTTGCTGCTTGATGTGGCGCAGGTCACCCACGACTGGAGGACGGTCGCGAGTGCCCTGGAAGTTGGCTATCAAGCAGGTGCACATCTCGTCCGAAGAGGAAATCATGCTGGGAGGCAGGTTTAGGAGCCAGGTGCGGGCGCCATCTTTTAGCGCCATGGGGAACCAATTCACCATGACCTTCTCATCTCCATTGGCCGCTTCGATGCCCAACTCGTAGAGCTGCAGGAACTCTACGAGGAGGCATATCTGGCTTGAACTTGCTTCGGCAGGTGACACTGCGCACCTCGGTGGTGAAGGCGCGACAGCCTGCGGTGGCCACCGGAGCCCTTTGTAGACGCGGGGCTTGCTCCTAGCGATCCCGCACGCCGCCGCCGAGGGCAGCGTGGGGTCTTGAAGTGCTGGCGCAGGGATGCGGTCATGAAGTGCTAGAATAGGGAGCACGCGTGCACCTTCTTGGTGACGAGGTATTTCTTGGCAGCTCCTTTCTTGTCGCGCCGGCGCTGGATGCGATGGGTCTTGTCTAGGGGCCGCGCGCCTTGGGCCAGGGCACCTTCTTGGGGAGGAGGTGGCGGAGGCACCTCCTGAGCTGCATCACCCACGCAGGACGGAGGGCGAGGCAGCGAGAGGGACGGTGCAGGGGAGCCCCCTGCGGTGTTGACGAGCTCGGTGATGCGAGCGAGCCACTTCTCGTACAGGTCATCGAAGGGGCGGTAGTGCAGGAGCTCGCTTGCCAGGAGCAACACGGCATGCGCGTCCATGGGAGCGCGACGGGCGTGCAACGGCGAACCAGCTGGAGTTAGTGACGGAGTGGCGGTGCGGCCTTCTCGCCGCACCGAGGGATGCAGCGACGATGCCTGCTACTCGTTCCCCACCGGGCCGGTGGCGGCGTTGGCGGCAGGCTATGTAGAACGACGGGGAGGCCCGCTGACGGGGGCTGTTTGGGCGACACGGGTGGCGAGAGCAGCCCGACGCTCTGCACGAGCTCGGCGAGCGCCAGCCATGGATGCGACGAACGATCGAACAAGGAACAACGGAAGAAAGATTCTGGCGCACCCCTACCTGGCATGCCAAATGTCGGATATCGGGTTCCGGCAAAACCTTTAACGTTCGAACTCTGGGGTGCGCGCGAAGATCTTCCTCCTACCGATCCACATCCCAACGCCTCGCTGCGAATCTAAGCTACACGATGAACAACACAAGGGGCACAAGGTTTATACTGGTTCGGGCCACTGTTGTGGTGTAATACCCTACTCCAGTGCGTGGTGTGGTGGATTGCCTCAGGGGCTGATGATGAACAGTACAGAGGAAGAACAGCCTCGTGAGGGGTGTTCTTGTGGTGGTGTGCTTAGAGAGGAGTTGCTCCGTCTCTGTTGGCTTTCGGTGAGATCTTGATGATCGTCGCCCCCCCCCCCTACTGTGGTGGCTATCTATATATAGAGAGGACTTGGTCCTCTTCACAAATATTGAGTGGGAAGGGCGCCAACAACGGCCATTTTGAAGGAAAATATCTAGTACAAGTTATCCTGATTAAATTTGGTCTTTGGCTGCCAAAGGCTCTGGCGATGATGCCGTCTTGGGCTCCACGGTGACCTCCGTCCTGCCGCTCTGCTGGTCTTGGTCTTGTTGCACTTAAATGGTAACCTTTGCTTGATGCCTCAGTACTCCGCGCCTGCGCTTCCCCCTTTGCACCAAAGAGGAAACAAGGACACAGGGCAGACCGGCGCCCGCCTGCTGCCTGCCTGGTCTCGATCGTCATGGCTTGCGTCACGAGCACCTCGCGAGGTACCCCTGCCTTGATCTCTCCGCCTCCTTGCGAGCCTACCTGGTGAGGCCGTTCCTAAGGAAGCCTTGTGTCGTCCGCCCCGTGAGGATTGGGCCTTTGCGAGGGTCTTGAGCTTGAGTTAATGCAGATGGGCCGTGCTGGGCCACCCCTTGAGCGACGCCGCAGACAGCAGGCAGGCAAGTCTGGGGACTCCCGCTCCCAGAACACCGACAGACCCCGCCGTACGCCACCCCTGACCACTGTTGGGGAGACAGGAAACGAGCACAAGACCAAGGGGCCAAGGGGACGCTGGCAGCATCCTCGGCAACCATAGGCCCCCCGCCGAGGGGAAGGGCTCGCCGGCGCCTTCCCCGGCAGGGAACCTACCTCCAGGCAGGATCTTGCTCCACGCAGCGCGAGGAGGGCCCTGCCGCTGGGTTCCCCCCATGCTGCTCCCAACGTCCTTCGCGCTCCTGTGGGGGGTCCGCCATCCTGAGGGTCCTGGTGGTCGCCGCGTCTTGGTTCACCTGCGATCCATGGTCAGTGTAAGCGTGCCCCTGCGGCATTAAATGTACCGAAAGGTTGCCACCGTTGGGGATGTCAGCAGGGCTTGGCGGTGGTTCGAAGGAGAGCTCGGCCTCGTGTATGTCCAGTGCCCATCCTAGCATGGGGGATCGGCTGGGTCCCTCTCCTAGCGCGTGCCTTGGATCCATTGCGACAGGGACGTAGGGTTCTGGGCTGTTCACACTAGGGTGCCGCCTGGCCACCTAATGTTCCCGCCTGAAGCAGCCCCGCACCTATGGGGCACGTTCGGGGTGGCGTGGGCTGCTCCATGAGGCTGGTCGGCCTCGAGAGGCTCTCCGTGGCCCCTGGGAGGGGGAGCGCGGTTGTGTCGGGGATGTGAGCGCGCCCCCACCATCACCTGCGACGTGGGGAGGGTGCAGAACAGCGCCACCCCCTTGCATGCCGCATCCAACAGCTCGACGACCCATTCCAGCAAGGCGTCACGGCCGCTCTCAAGCAGCCTGCATCATAGGAGTTCATGGGCCACGATGACCGGTTCCAGCAAGTTCGCTTGTTCCCTGTGTGAGTGCGGAGCAGTTGCTGCAGCATAGTTCGCAGATCGCGTGGCTGCATGGCTGCAGCACAGTGCCAGAGGAGAAGGATGCACCGCGCGCCCTCCGCGGCCGGTCGCCCCCGACGGAACGTGGACCGCGAGCAGGGCAGAGTGGAGGTCTTCTTCATCGGTGGGTGCTGCTGAGGAGGTCTGGACGACCCGGTGCTCGACGTGGGCTCTCTGGGCGTCGGTCATGGCGTCGGTGGAATGGAGGAGGACTGGTTGATAGAAGAGAATATCCGACACACCCCTACCTAGCATGCCAAATGTCGGATTTCGGGATCCGGCATCCCTTGAGAGGTTCGAACTCTGGGGTGCGTGCGGAGATCTCAACCTACCCAGCTTGCCTACTCGCGATCCTCCCTAGCCTAGCGCGTCGAGCTCACAGAGACACAAAGACACAGAGATTTTTACTAGTTCGGGCCACCGTTGTGGTGTAATACCCTAATCTAGTGTGGTCTGGTGGATTGCCTCGAGGGGCTATGGACGAACTAGTACAAAGGATGAGCAAGCCTCAGGAGGTGAGGTGTTCTTGAGCTGGTGTGGTGTTCTACTTGTTTTGATTTCGGTCCTCTTATATGGTGGTGGCTAAGTCCTATATATAGTGGCCTTGGTCCTCTTCCCAAATATGAGTGGGAAGGGATTCCACAACGGTGGGATTTGAAAGGGGACAAGTAGTACAGTCTATCCTGACAAAAGTAGTCTTCGCCTGCGAAAAGCCTCTAGTCGTGACGCTGCGGTGGGCTCGGTGATGACCTCCGTCCTACCGTCCTGGCGGGCTTGGTCTTGTTGCACCAGAATGGAAACCTTTGGCTGATTCCTCGGGACTCCGCGCCTGTGGCTTGGCTCCCTTGCACTAAAGTGGAAACCTGCGCTCTACACCCGCTTGGCCCCCGCCTGTCCATGGTCGTCATGGCTCACGTAGCTGAGCCCCATGAGGTAGCTGCATAGAATGCTCCGCCCCTCAGGAGCCCTCCTGAGGAGGCCACTTCCTTCGAGGGTCTTGGCGTCGTCCGCCTCGCGAGGCTTGGTCCCTCGCGAGGGTCTTGGTGATGAAGATGGGACAGGACTGGATACCCTCAAGTCCAGGATGCCGACATAATCGACCACGACGATCGCCGGATAGAAGCGGTGATGAAGGCGGCGGGGATGACGCTGTGGGGCTCCCGCGGTTGCGTGTGTCAACGAAGAGGACGGGGCAGACGAGGCGAAGGCTCTGTCCACGGACAGGGGGCGATAGTGCAGCTCTGGGTGTGGCAACGGCGAGCGGCGGTGACGGCTTCTCGCGGGCGGTGCCCGGGGAGGAGCTAGAGAGGAGGAGAGAGACCAGGGAGCGATAAAGAGGAGAGAAGGTTCACGGGGCATCCCCGTGGCGTCACTAGAAGGGCCGGGGACGGGTAAAGCAGGCAGGGAGGAGGCCACGACGACGTCAGCGCTCGGCACCGAGCTGCTTTGGGACGAGGGGGAGGAAGACCACAAGAGGGGGTGGCCTGGTGGGCTAGGCCGGCCACTTGGGCTGCCAGGTGGCTGCACAAGTGATCCCAGGTAAGTCCTTCTCTCTCTTCTTTTCTAATACTTTCACTTTTCTATTTTCTATGATATTTAGGGCTTTATTAAAAATACTAAAACAAGCTCAAAATTCATGCAACTGCTTGAGGCTAATTTTTGGATTATTTCCAACAGTAGACATTTTAGTTCATGAATAGTTGGACATTTAAAATATTATGTAGCATTTGAATGCCCAAATACAAATAACATATTATTTAATTCAAAAAACCAGAATGGCCTGGAAAAATGTGCACCATTTTTGGCAGAGGTTGTCAATCAATTCAAAAATGATGAACTTTTCTCAGGAGCATTTTGGGTTTTTTGATTTTTTATTTGCCTAGTTGAATTCATTTGGTGCTAGGGTTTAAGCAATTCCCATTTCAAGTTTCTTTCAAGTTTAAACATGATGCAAACACTCTAATGCATGCACTGACTAGGGTTGTCACATACGTTATCCTATAACTCTCTAGGAGATCAAGAAGCGCCAGCCGAGCTCCAATCCTGAGATAAGGCCTCGTGCACGGCCAATGCAGCTTGGAATTTAGGCTAGGGCCTAGGCGCTTCTGACGGAGGCAAATGGGCAGGCGGCAGAGACAGAGTGGGACATGGAGGAGAGGACGGCTAGGCGGTTGGAGGAGGAGAGGAACAGGCACGACGAGTCTCACCGGGCCCTATAGGAGGTCCTCGTGGTCAGTTTCTCCTGCATATTAGCCAAATCAAGCACGTAATGTTCGTTTCATTACTAACTATTATGACTGACCCGTTAAAGCTAAATGTGCAGTCCGTGTGTGAAAGAACAAGTGCTCCCTGGGTAATTTTGGTAATTAATGTCAACATATCTCTTCTTGGACTAATACTTTCATCTAGTATATTTTAGATAAGTCCAACAATGGAGTTGCATGGATAGGAGGATGTGGAACCCCTTCAAGATGCTAAGGACAAAAGATTGGCTCGAGCTTCAAAGTCCAAGACTCTACATTTTATATTTTAGTGATCCAAGATCACATTGAGTCTATAGAAAAACTAATACTATTAAGAGGGGATGAGGTGTTGCTTAATGGCTTGCTTGCTCAAAGTGCTTAGTGATATGCTCCAAAGCCCACAACCACTTTCTTGTATCCACATATGTACCAAAAACAAAAGTCAAACTCGACCCCACTGATTTGATCTATCCGGCGCCACCGAGTTCATTTGCCGAAGCCACTGCCAGAAACCCTAGTCTTTTCGGTCTCACCGATAGGGATCTCGCTCTCACCTAGATGGGATTGCAAACTGTCGGTTTCCCTTCGTAACGTTTCAGTCTAACTGAGATGAGCGATCGGTGCCACCGAGTCTGCAATGCAATCTTTCTGTTTCCTTTTCGTAAAGCTTCAGTCCCACTGAGACGAGCGAATCAGTCCCACCGAGTTTGCCTAAACAACTCTCTGGTTAGCTTATTACCAAAGTTGGTCCAACCGAGTTTGAGTAATCGGTCCAACTGAGATTACATTATGCCCTAACCCTAATGATATCGGTCCCACCGAGATGACATGTCGGTCCCACCGAAATTGCCTAACGGTCGCATATGCATTGAATCGGTCCGACCGAGTTTTCTGATTTGATCCCACCAACTTTGGTATAATGTGTGTAACGGTTAGATTTTGTGTGGAAGCTATATATACCCCTCCACCCTCCCCTCATTCGTGAGGGAAGCCATCATAACATTCCTACACTTCCATTACCCATTTTCTGAGAGTGAGCCACCTACTCATGTGTTGAGACCAAGATATTCCAATCCAACCATATGAATCTTGATCTCTAGCCTTCCCCAAATTGCTTTCCACTCAAATCATCTTTCCACTAAATTCAATCCTATGATAGTGAGTTGAGTGTTGGGGAGACTGTCATTTGAAGCACAAGAGCAAGGAGTTCATCACCAACACACCATCTATTACCTTTTGGAGAGTGGTCTCTTAGATTGGTTAGGTGTGACTTGGGAGCCTCCGACAAGATTGTGGAGTTGAACCAAGGAGTTTGTAAGGGCTAGGAGATCGCCTACTTCGTGAAGATCTACCCTAGTGAGGTAAGTCCTTCGTGGGCGATGGCCATGGTGGGATAGACAAGGTTGCTTCTTCGTGGACCCTTCGTAGGTGGAGCCCTCCATGGACTCGCGTAGCCGTTACCCTTCGTGGGTTGAAGTCTCCATGAACGTGGATGCACGATAGCACCACCTATCGGAACCACGACAAAAACATCCGTGTCTCCAATTGCATTTGCACACTCCAATCCCATCCCTTTACTTTCTTGCAAGTTGCATGCTTTACTTTCCGCTGCTCATATACTCTTTGCATGCTTGCTTGATTTGTATTGTGAATGGTTAAACTTATTCTTAAACTCCACCTAATCTTGAAAAACTTAAAAACTGTCAACTTTGTGTGTTGAGTGTCTAATCACCCCCCTATAGACACCTCTTCTCGAACCTTTCAATTGGTATCAAAGCTTTGGTCTCCATTGCTTTGGTTTAAACACCATTGGAGGAAGATGGATGAGTCTAGTTTGGTGAGTCTTAGACATGGAGTGGCTATAATTGATGGAGAGTATTTTCATGAGTGGAAAAATGAGATGCTTGTGATTTTCAATAAATATCATTTGAACAAGTACATTACTCGCCCTTTTGCACCTGATGTTGATCCTATGCATCCTACTCTTGATGAGTCAATTGACATGATTCGCAATCATAGAACTATTCATCTTATCACTAGAGGTTGCCGAGAAACTTGATAGGTTGCTTGCATACTCTTAAGTGTGCCTACACCATATGGTAATTTCTTGAGGAACGATTTCCAAATTATTCGTTGCAAAATCTAGATGAAATTCTCCATAAGTCTATTGCCTTGAGTAAGATGAATTCCAGTGATCCTAAGTTTGGTGATTGTCTATTTGAGCTTACAAATCTTATGCATGCCAAAGGAGATGTTGGAATTATCAGCAATATTATTTTCGAAGCTATTAGAATTCATAACGAAGATCATTGTCAAACTCATTCTGATGAATCACCCTCTCTAGGAATTGATCAACCACATGACGATGTTGAACATGGACACTATGATGAGGATGATGATAGTGTCTTTGATCTTGATGATGCAATGAGACACTTTGGTCTTATGGCAAATCTTCGGGGATACATGGTAGGAGGAAAGGAATGGGTTCTTGATAGTGGATGTACCGATCACATGACCGGAGATAAATATATCTTTCATGAGCTTGCTGAAAACGACGGCCCTTGAAAGTATGTCACTTTTGGTGATAACTCAAATGGTAAGTTGGTTGGCCTCGTAAGGTGGCCACCTCACGTGATAGCTCCATACAAAATGTCATGCTCGTTGAATCCCTTGGCTATAATCTGCTTTCTATTTCTAGACTAGCTGACTTTGGCTTCAATGTTCTATTTACCGAAGTAGATTGCCAAGTGTTTTGTAGAGATAATCATAAAATGGTCTTTACTGGTATACACAAAGGGGATCTATACATTGTTGATTTCACTAAAAAGGCTCAACCTAGAACTTGCTTAATTGCTAAATCCTCTAAAGGTTTGTTGTGGCATAGACGGTTAGGTCATGTGGGCATGCGAAACCTTAACAAGCTTATTAAAGGTGATCGTATCCTTGGTATAAAAGATGTCATATTTGATAAGTATAGACTTTGCAACGCTTGTCAAGCAGGTAAACCGGTTGGAGGAAGGGATCCCGTGAAGAACATCATGACCACAATGAGGCCGCTCGAGCTACTTCACATGGATCTTTTCGGTCCCAACGCTTACAAAAGTCTTGGTGGAAATTTTTTTGGTCTAGTTATAGTTGATGATTTTTCAAGATTTACATGGGTGTTCTTTCTCGATGATAAATCACAGGTCCAAAAGATCTTCAAAAACTTCACTAGGAAGTCCCAAAATCAATTTGAAGTGAAGATGAAGAAGGTTCGCAGCGACAACGGAACGGAGTTCAAGAATGCTGGACACCTTTCTTGACGAAGAAGGGATTTCACATGAGTTCTCAGCTACATACACAACTCAACAAAATGGAGTTGTTGAGAGGAAGAACTGGACGCTCATTGAAATGGCGAGAACGATGATTGATGAGTACAAGACACCAAAGCACTTTTGGGCAGAAGCGGTTGAGACAGCTTGTCATGCGACAAATCGCTTGTATCTTCACAAGCTACTCGTCAAGATGGCATACGAGCTCCTCATCAGTAACAAACCCCAAGTTGGATACTTTCTAGTATTTGGCTCAAAGTGCTGCATTCTTGATAAGCATCGTCGTTCTAAATTTGCTCCTAAATCTCATGAGGGATTCCTACTAGGTTATGGCTCAAACTCTCACACATACCGTGTCTACAACAATTTCACCGGAAAGGTTGAAGAAATGGTAGATGCGAAGTTTGATGAATCTAACGACTCGCAGGTAGAGCAATTGCCAATTGATGTAGGAGATAAAGATCCTTCGGAAGCAATCCAAGACCTGTCTATTTGCAAGGTTTATCCAACGGAGGTGAAGGAGAGTACATCGTCCGTCCAAGTGGAAGCTTCTACCTCATGACAAGGTGAACCAAGAGTTGATATGGAGGCATCCACAAGTGGGACACACCAAGATGAAGAAAACGAGGAAGTACACCAAGATGAACCTCATCAAACTCCTTCTCCACCACGACGAGAAGACGACAACATCAACAACGATGAAGGCCAAGGAGAAGAACGAGACGATGAAGAAGATGTTCCACCGCGACCAAAACAAAAGCTCTCACGAGTTCGAGCAAGAGTTGCTAGAGACCATCTCGTCGAGAAAATCTACAATGATATCCAAACCGGGAGAATCACTCGCTCTAAATCTTGTTTGGCTAACTTTTGTGAACATTATTCATTCATCTCTAGCATTGAACCCATGAAGGTTGAAGAAGCATTGGAAGATTCGGATTGGATAAACGCCATGCACGAAGAACTACAGAACTTTGAGAGAAACCAAGTGTGGACGTTGGTCGAGAAGCTCGACAACAACCACAACATCATCGATACAAAATGGGTGTTTCCCAACAAGCAAGATGAACATGGACAACTGGTTCGCAATAATGCACGTCTTGTCGCCCAAGGCTACACTCAAGTCGAATGTATGGACTATGGTGAGACATATGCCCCCGTTGGTAGACTTGAGTCCATTCGCATCTTACTTGCCTATGCTAATCACCATGATATCACCTTATACCAAATAGACATTAAAACTGCTTTTCTAAAAGGTGAAATTGAGGAGGAAGTTTAGGTTAATCAACCTCTCGGCTTTGTTAATCCTAACAAACCCAATCATGTTTACAAGCTTCACAAAGCTCTTTATGGTCTTAAACAAGCTCCTAGAGCATGGTATCAATGCTAGTTCCTTATTGAAAAAGGCTTTGAGATTGGAAAAATTTATTCTCCTCTTTTCACTAAAAGGGTTAACGGAGAATTATTTGTGTGCCAAATTTATGTTGATGATATTATATTTGGATCAACTAACCCTCATTTTAGTGAGAAGTTTGGGAAGCTTATGTCGGAGAAGTTTGAGATGTCTATGATGAGTGAACTCAAGTTCTTTCTTGGTTTGCAAATCAAGCAAACTAAGGAAGGCACCTTCGTCTCTCAAACGAAGTACACCAAATACTTGTTCAAGAAGTTCAGTATGCAAGAATGCAAAGGTATGAATACACCCATGCCTACTAGTGGACATCTTGACTAGACCAAAGATGGTGAACCTGTTGATCAAAAGGTTTATCGCTCTATGATTGGTTCATTATTGTACCTATGTGCCTCTCGTCCCGATATCATGCTAAGTGTGTGCATGTGTGCATGATATCAAACGGCCCCTAAACAATGTCATCTTAAGGCCGTGAAAAGGATAGTGAAATACTTAATTCATACACCAAACTTTGACATTTGGTATCCAAAGAGGGCCTCTTTTAATCTTGTTAGCTACTCCGATTCGGACTATGCAGAGAGACAAGGTTGATAGAAAGTCCACTTCGGGTACTTATCAATTTCATGGTAGATCTCTTATGTCTTGGTCCTCCAAGAAACAAAAATCGGTATCCTTATCCACCGCCGAAGCGGAATACATTGCCGCTGATTCATGTTGTGCTCAATTACTTTGGATGACGCAAACTCTTAAAGATTATGGGATATATGTGAAACATCTTCCTTTGCTTCGTGACAATGAAAGTGCTATTAAGATTGCTCACAATCCCGTGCAACACTCTCGAACTAAGCACATTGAAGTTCGTCATCATTTCATCGAGATCATGTTGCTAAGGGTGATATTAATCTTAAGCACGTTCGCACCGACAAGCAATTGGCGGATATCTTCACTAAACCACTTGATGAGAAAGTGTTTTGCAGGTTGAGAGGTGAATTGAACATCATTGATGTCTTAAACTTGGAGTAGGAACTCCATGTGAATACATGCAAGACATGAGCCTATGACTAGTCCTAGATATTTCTCTTATGATGATAATCATATGTGTGGAGGATATAGCTACTGAGTATAAACCAGCCAGGAGGGTCCGGTTCACCCTTGATTATGTTAAAGCCCATGAAGATCCAGAAGATGGTGCTTTACTAAAGAAGCATAGAAGCCCGAAGCCCAAAGGCGGATTAGGGCCCATAGTGGTAAACCACCATGACTATGTAAACTTGTATTATAAGTTAGGAAAGGAGAGACCGAGCCAAACACTTTGTATGAGTCGGCCTCGGGACTCTGTAAACCGGCCGGGCGTCAACCTGTGTATAGAAAGGGGCGACCCGGCGGCGGTTTAGGGACAACAGACAACAACTCGAGACTCAGGCAAGCATTTTCCGCTCCCTGATCATCGAAACCCAATCAATCCATCACAACTAGACGTAGGCTTTTACCTTCACCGAAGGGGCCGAACTAGTATAACTCCCGTGTCCCTTGTCCATTTTAACCCCTTCAAGCTAACCCATTGCGATGGCTCCACGACTAAGTCCTTTCACAAGGACATCTGACGTGATAATTCCACGACAGTTGGCGCCCACCGTGGGGCTATCACACGATGGTGTCGAGTTCTTGAAGGGCTGCTCTGAAGGACTTAAGGGGTACGTGATCGGCCGGATGACCAAAAGTCGTCGCGGGAAGCTTTAGATCGACGGCAAAGGATGGGGCCCTGAGGCCAGGTCAATCGAGTACAGGTACCGGGTCCCCTTCGGCGGAATTCATGTCTTCATTGGCAAGATCGGCGAACCGGGCCCTGAGCCGAACATCTACACCGACCTCATTGAGACGGCTCAGCGTGCGAGTCCTGCCCGGGTTACGCCCACCGTGAAGCGTGCGTTCGTAGAATGCGTCCATGGGATCGGATCTGAACCGGTGTCTGAGGGCGACACGGCGGTATATTCCGACGGCGAGTCATCCACTGGCGAAACTGAGTCCTTGTACCAGATTCATGACGGTATGCCCGAGGGATATTCCGATGGCAATAGTATTCCGGACCTCCCTGAAGCGCCGAGCCGGGTTGCTATTTACATGGCCGGCATGCAACCTGTGTTACAGTCTTCATCGACCGCAGCAATGACTACCGGATCAGTGGCCGCGGTAGGTGCCTCGGCGCGCCGGCCGGCGCAGGTTCTCTCCGGTTTAAGGGACGCTTGGGCGACCTTGTTAACCGCGACAGTCACCCCGGATACGCAGGATCGGCACAATGCGGAAGTTGCGAGGATGAAGGAGCAGATTACGCAGGCTAAGGCAGACCTGGTGGCTGAGGATAATAGGATGGCTGAGGAACAGGGCGCTTTGAATGCTCAAGCACAACAGATACAAGCACAGAATTACCGGCTCATGTTGGACCGGACCGCATCAGAGGAGGTGTTACGGAGGAAGTATCGGTCGCGCCTACCGCCGGTTTACGAAGGGTTAAATCTCTTTCAGACCCCAAGCGTTGGGCCGAGCAATCCGGAAGCCGCAGACCAAGCCGAAGCGCCAAGCATCGCCCCGGATCAGCCACGAGCAATGGAGCTACCCCGACGGACAGTTAACCCGCCACAGTATGTACCTACACCGCCGGGTCACTTTTTGCGCCCCCTGGATAACATGATTGCTGCGGCTTCACGCTTGGCAGCCATTCCAATGGAAGGAGATTCAATAGAGGCAGTTGAGACACGGCGGGCGAGAGATCTTCTTCAAACCGCCGTAGTGCAGCAACAGGCTTATTCATATAGCCGGGACAGGATCCATTCAACCCCCCGTCCGAGCCCAAGTTATAGCAGGCGGATGGACGAACCAGAGGTGTCTAGTAGCGTGCGGCGTCGCAATGCTCAAGAGGTAGTAGACCATGGCAGGGCTCGAAGGGATGGCGCTTTGGATCGTTATCAACCCGCCCCGGTTCAGCCAACAGTGTCGGTTGACAGAGGCATCGGGCTTGCTTTCAGTTCCAGGGGAGTACCCGGCTCTCCGTAACGTGCATCTGCCCAAGGATTTCAAGGGACCGCGCAAGGTGCCTAACTATACGACGGATCAACCGCCTGAGGCGTGGGTCGAGACTTATGAGATGGCAATGGAGATACTGGATGTGGATGAAGCAGCTTGTGCAAAGTACTTCACGATGATGTTGGAAGGACCAGCCCGCACTTGGTTGAAAAATCTACCAGCTAATTCCATCGAGTCACGGGATAAGTTGAAGGCCCGGTTTATAGCCAATTTTAAGGATACGTGCAAACAGCCCATGTCCATTATAGATCTGGATGCTTGTGTTCAGGGTGAGAACGAGTCCACAACTCATTGGGTGCACCGTGTCTCAGAAGTTTTGCACTCGTCCGACCGGATTAACGCTGGCCAAGCGATTATCACGCTGGAACGTAATTGCCGGTTTAAGTCACTAAAGGAGAAGTTGGGGCGGCTCAAGCGCCACTGCAACGACCTGGGAACCCTCATGGCAGCCTTGGTAAAATACGCCGATTCTGATAATACCAAGGATCCCGATTCTCATAATGAGAAACCGGAGAAGGGAAAGAGGAATGGTGGTGCAAAGGGACAGTAGCACAACCAGGGAGGCCATGGGAATAATGGTAAGCGTAAAGAGGATTCAGACTTTGTGGCTAATGCTAATGTGCAGCATCGTAGGGGTAAACCGCCCCAGCGTGGTGGGACGATGAATCTGGAGCGCTTGTTGAATCAGCCTTGTCCAAAGCATGGAACGAAAGAAGTCCCTGCAACACATCTCTGGAAGGATTGCAACATCATGAAGGAGTTCAAAAATTCTGATCTCTTCCGGTATGATCAGGGCCCGTCGGGCGGTTCAGGTCCTGGTTTTCATGGTGGCGGCGGTTCAAGCTCTGGGTTTCAGAATAATCATAGTAACCAGAACAACCAAGGTTGCAATAACCAACAGAATGGTCAAGGGAATCAGCAACAGTCGGGTTACCAGAGTCACCCGAAGCAGCTGAATGGTGGACAATATCATGTATTCACCACTAGTCTGTGCAAGCGTGATCTGAAGCTGCATAAGAGGGCAGTCAATGCGGTTGAACCAGCAGTTCCACGCTATCTGCGGTGGTCGGAACAACCTATCATGTGGAGTAGGGAGGATCATCCGCACCGGGTTGACAATCCGGGTCAGCTAGCTCTGGTGGTGGCACCTCAGGTGGGAGGTTACAAGTTCACCAAAGTACTCATGGATGGAGGAAGCAGTATTAATATTCTGTATTATGAGACATTCCATCGAATGGGGTTGACAGATAAGAATCTTAGACCGTCCAATATTGTGTTCTATGGTGTGGTACCAGGAAAGTCAGCATATCCAGTGGGCAAGATGGCCTTGGAAGTTGTGTTTGGGGATGAACATGATTCCCGGTCTGAGACATTGACTTTTGAGGTGGTGAGAATCCAGAGCCCGTATCACGCACTGTTCGAACGACCGGCTTATGCAAAATTCATGGCCAGGCCTTGTTATATTTACTTGTAGCTCAAGATGCCGGGTCACAAAGGAACCATCACGGTTCATGGAAGTCGGAAAATCACTTTGGATTGCGAAGAGAGTGATGTGGTTACGCTGAGTCGGTTTGTGCCACAGAGGAGTTAAAGTTTTACAAGGAAAATGTTGATTCGGCTGATATGACCCCTCTAAAGAAGCCCACCACTGAGCATGACCCAACCCTACAATTCAAACCGGCTGACGAGACGAAGCTTGTTGACTTTGTACCTGGTGATTCGTCCAAGCAATTCAGCATCAGCACCAATCTGGATCCAAAATAGGAAAGCGCGCTCATCGAGTTCATCCATGAGAACCGGGACATCTTTGCATGGAAGCCTTCTGACATGCCAGGTGTACCGAGGGAACTCGCTGAGCACACTCTTAATATTGATCCGAAGTTTAAACCGGTCAAGCAATTTCTTCGTCGCTTCAATGAAGAGAGACGCAAGGCAATTGGGGAGGAGGTAGCCCGGCTGTTGGCTGCTGGGTTTATCGTTGAAGTGTTTCATCCTGAATGGTTGGCTAATCCGGTGCTGGTTCTTAAGAAAACGGGACTTGGCGCATGTGTGTGGAGTCCACGGACTTAAATAAGGCTTGCCCGGCCGATCCCTTTGCTCTCACGCGTATTTTTCAGATCATTGATGCGACGGCGGGTTGTGAGCGCCTGAGTTTTTGGGATGCTTACTCAGGGTACCATCAGATCAAAATGGCAGTTAAGGACCAGGAGAAGACAACTTTCATCACTCCCTTTGGAGCCTTCTGCTATGTTTCTATGCCCTTTGGGCTTAAGAGTGCTCAGGCAACTTATCAGGGTTGTGTGCACAATTGTCTTCACACGCAGATTGGGCGTAATGTTCATGCCTATGTGGATGACATTGTGGTGAAATCTAGGGAAAAGGAGACATTGATAGCGGATCTCAAGGAGACGTTTGACAACCTCTGGGTTTACAAGATGATGCTTAACCCAGATAAATGTGTCTTTGGTGTTCCGGCAGGCAAGCTGCTTGGTTTTCTTGTGTCTAACAGGGGCATTGAGGCTAATCCGGATAAGATCAAGGCAATCACATCCTTGGCTAAACCGACATGTATCAATGATGTTCAGTGTCTCGCAGGCCGGATTGCAGCCCTCAGCCGGTTTATCAGTCGTCTAGGTGAGAAGGCTATTCCCTTGTATCAGATGCTAAAGAAGACGGATGATTTCGTTTAGAGTGATGCGGCCAATGCGGCCTCTGAGGAGTTAAAATGGTAGTTGACTGAACCGCCAGTTCTCGCAGCCCCAGTTGATCATGAGCCTTTACTATTATATGTGGCTGCTAATGCACGAGCGGTCGGTGTGGCAATTGTGGTAGAGCGTAAAGAGGCTGGGAAGGAGTATCCGGTTCAACGACCAGTATACTACATCAGTGAAGTTCTGATCGAATCAAAGCAACGCTATCCGCATTGGCAGAAGTTGGTGTATGGGGTTTTTATGGCTAGCCGAAAGCTCAAGAAATATTTTCAAGGTCACCCCATCACAGTGGTTTGTTCTGCTCCCTTGGGCGATATCATCCAAAACAGAGAAGCAACTGGCCGGGTTGCAAAGTGGGCAATTGAGCTTGGTCCACATGGTTTGAAATATGTGCCTCGAACAGACATAAAGTCTCAGGCTCTTGTGGACTTTATCAATGACTGGACCGAGTTACAAGCACCGGAAGAGAAGCCGGATAATACATATTGGACTATTCATTTCGACGGATCAAGGCAGTTGGAAGGCTCGGGGGCTGGAGTTGTCCTTACTTCCCCCCGAGGTGATAAAATTTGCTATATCCTCCGCTTGATGTTTCCTTGTACTAACAATGCAGCTGAGTATGAAGCTCTACTTCATGGTCTCCGTGTGGCTAAAGAGATGAACTTAACTCGAGTTCGTTGTTTCGGAGATTTTGATCTGGTAGCTCAGCAAGTTTCTAGTACTTGGGATTCTAAGGATCCACTCATGGCGGCTTACAAGAGTGAGGTAGATATTGTGGCGGGTCACTTCAAAGGTTACGAGGTTGATCATATTGATCGGCGCAAAAACGAAGCGGCAGACGCTTTGAGCCGACTTGGATCTCAGCATAAACCAGTACCTCCTAACACCTTTTTAGATATCTTGCATAACCCGTCTGTTAAATTGCCAACAGAAGAGGATCTGGCTGTTCCAGATCCGGAGGTGCAGCTGGTGGCCGCTTTACATGTTGTGCCGGATTGGACGGTTCCCTATCTGGCATATATGAGGCGGGGTGAGCTACCAAATGATCAAGTCCTAGCCCGACAGATAGTCCGGCGCTCTAAGTCCATGGTTATTCACAATGGCGAGTTGCGCCACTGTAGTGTTTCAGGCGTATTTCAGCGTTGTGTTTCTCCGGAGGAAGGCCAAGCGATCCTCCGGCAAATTCATGAAGGGGATTGTGGTCATCATGTCGGTTCAAAGTCCCTGGTTGCAAAAGCTTTTCGTCACGGGTTTTACTGGTTGACAGCTCATGCTGATGCGGAGGATCTGGTAAAACGATGTGATGCTTGTCAAAAAATTTCGCACAGAGCTCATGTTCCGGCTTAGGAACTACGGATGATTCCCATCACTTGGCCTTTTGCTACTTGGGGGCTTGATATGGAGGGACCCTTGAAACGTTCCCGGGACAAGAAGACTAACATGTTGGTGGCAGTTGATAAATTCACCAAGTGGGTTGAAGCGGAGCCCGTTAGCAACTGTGATGCAGCTACGGCGGTTCAATTTCCCAAAAAGATTATTTCCCATTTTGGCTACCCACACAACATTATCACGGATAATGGTACTAACCTATCCAAAGGTGAGATGGAGGATTTCTGTCAGAGAGAGCACATCCGGCTTGACCTAACATCTGTGGCGCATCCTCAATCCAACGGTCAAGCAGAGCGAGCTAATCAAGAAATCTTAAAGGATCTTAAACCCCAGCTCATGATTCCCTTGAGGCGGACGCCGGGTTGTTGGGTGGAAGAGTTACCTTCTGTGTTGTGGAGCATCAATACCACCCCCAATCGATCAACAGGATACACGCCTTTCTTTATGGTCTACGGGGCAGAGGCGGTTCTCCCTAGTGATATACGTCATGATTCGCCCCGGGTTGCTAATTACGTTGAACCGGACAATGAGCAAGCCCACCAAGAGGCACTGGATTTGCTAGATGAGAAGCGGGATATGGCTTTGGCACGCTCAGCAGTTTATCAACAATACCTGCGGCATTATCACAGCAGCCGGGTTAGGACAAGAGCCTTTCAAGAAGGTGACTTGGTGTTCCGGCTTATCCAGGATCAGACCGGCATACACAAATTATCCCCGCCTTGGGAAGGACCCTTTGTGGTCAGCAAGAATCTGCACAACGGATCGTACTACCTCATTGACGTTCGAGATGACTCACGCAAATCTGAGGAGGAGACCCGGTGGCCCAGGAACATAGCTCTCCTCCGGCCTTACTACACTTGAGCCGTAGGCTCTTTTTTATGTACATATTTTGACAATGTATATATTATCATCAATAAATAAATCAGCATCCTTGCTTTCAAGCAGGGCCTCTGCTGTTTTTTCTCAAATATTCTTTCAGCTACATGGGGGTTTCAGCTGACAAACCAGAGTACTACCCGTTAAACCGGCTATCACGCCACAAAGCTTGGGAGCTTCACACCCAAAGGGCCAAAGAGAGTTTCGATGCTATGCACAACTCAAACAGAGGAACCCAATGAGCACAACTCATCACACAGCTTGGGAGCTTCACACCCAAAGGGCCAAAGAGAGTTTCGATGCTATACACAACTCAAACATAGGCGCCTAATGAGCACAGCTCATCACGTTACTTGGGGGCTCCTTGGTCCAATACCAAGAAGTCTGAATGGACCCTTGTAGCTGGGTATCGACCCACGGCTTGGAAGCCTGGTACATTTAACTAAAACCCCGGGTTAACCTGCCTTCATCAAGTAAGACACTCGTATCCAGGTCATCCTGGCACGGCCCTCCGAACGTTTGACAGTTACTCTCCCAGAGACCCTGCACTTGTCAAAGTTAAAACGGTGATTGGTTAGTTAGAGGTACATCTTAAAAGGATTTGTTAAATGGTTCAACTCAGTGGCCTGGCAGCCCACAAAAAGCCTCGCATTTGGGCCTGGCAGCCCCCAAAAAGCCTCGACTGCACGGTTTTCATTTGAGTTTTGGCTGTATTTTATGTTAAACTGATTTTTCTTGGCTTGATCAGTCATCTTCTTTGCCCGGTATTCCTTAAACCGGCTTGGTTAGCAACTACATGTTGACAGACCTTCATTTTAAACCGGAGTTTCTTAACCCGGCTTGGCGTTGACTTCCTATCAACAGCCCAGATCATCTGGCGTGAATCATCACCCGGTATGACTTAATCTACGACATCAGAAAATGATGGAGATACAAATAATTTAGATTTGGGTTTTTTCACCCTTATCACAATTCAAGTTGGCCAGCCAACTAACCAGGGATCGTATATTACCGGTATGTATAATTTCATATTTTTATGAATTGATTATCAATCCGGCCTATTTTGGGCATTACGACCCGTCCGGCAGTAAGCCGCCAGGACCCTTTGTCTTTTTATGAATACAGGAATTGCATATTATGATACTTGGAACAAAATTGACATTGATATGGCGGATCCACGCAAAATATCTCTTGCACGATGGCAGGAGATCATCATAAGTTTTTTGCTATCCTATTACATGGCATTCCAAGGCCCAAAATATGGAGTTATTCATAGATTTTTCCTGATATATCAACCGCCTTGACGGATTAAGCTTCATCATCGGGTTGACGTGAGGTAGATGGGTCATCTGGCGTCGGTTCAGCCTCCTCCTCATCCAATGACTGGAAGTCATTGGTGGTCTAGCCAATCCGGGTCAAGGCCTGAAAGACAGCCTCTTCACTTATAAGCTCAGCCGGATCAACGTCAGGGGCGTAAGTATGCTTACGGATTGGTGGAATGAGGTTCTGCACTTCAGGAATCACAACTTCAACCCGTTTGTTGTTTGCATCATAGAAAGATTGGTGAACCGTCAGGTTCGCCTCTTCTGCTAGTTGACTCGCCAAAGGACACATCTCTCTTGTTACCCGTTTGAGGGCGTCATTGTCAAATTCTTCGCCATTCTCTTGTGCACTGGGGAAGCCTTTGGATATATCAGCCGGATCAAGATCAGCTATCCATGCCTTGGCTCGAGTCAGCGCCAGCAAAGCGCATACCCGAGCAGCGGATCGCTTCAGCTCTTCTATTTGCGCTGGCGTCATTGAGAGACGATCCAGTGTATCTTTGATAAGTGTTGGTGCCGCATTATCATATGAAGTTGTGCATATAACCCGTTGAGCGCTGGTATACAACTGTTCAATCAGTGTATATGCCGCTTTAAGCTTCTTCCGCATGTCAGAGCCTATGTGAGTGATGCGACTCCCTGTATCGGTTCAAGAAATACATGTTAAAACGATGGAATTTCAAAGGGATACAACTTTTGGCAACTACTACTTACCAAATATGGCAGAGGTCATGGCATTGATTTGGCGCTTCAGTCCAGACAATTCTTCTGCCACCGGTTCAAGAGCCGCTTCAGCAATCTCCGCCCGCTTCACCAGTCCGGCCTTCTCGGTGTCCCAGTTGGCCCGTTCAGACTTAAACCATTCTTTCAGCTGCTCCATGGTGGTCAAGGCGGTTTTCAGCTCCCCCTTGGCCTTGGTGGATTCTGTTTGTTGGGTTTCAAGATTTGCTCGAAGATCAGCAATTTGCAAGATTTGTTGATTTATTTCACTTTGCAACAGAAAGAGAGCATGTTAATATCTTTTCAAAGTCCCAAGCATATAACCAGTTATACACTCGGCACTTGGGGGCTAATGCGGATCATTTTTTATGCGGGTATTTGAAGTCCCAAGGATTAATACAAGTTTTAATCCTGACACTTGGGGGCTAATGTGTGTTTGATCAGACAAAGAAAATTTCACAAGTTACCGCATGAAGTATATGAAGTCCCGGTTTGAATTTTTGAAGACAAACCGGCCCTTGGGAGCTACAATGCACTGAAGGTACAGAACAAGAAGCAATAATGTTTACCTCATAGCGCTCCTTCATCAGGTTTACTAAACTAGCTTCAAAGTCGCGGCTTGTATACAGCCTGTTCAGAAAGCCGGAATGAAGATCTTGAGCAGTGAGATCGGTGTAAGCAGACAAATAAGTCTTCCCTTTCCCTTTGTTCATGGCAGCAAATTCATCCTTAGCAGTGTGCTTTGACAGAACAACCGGATTACCAGGGGCGTTATATGCAGTGCCTGTAACAACAACGTCATCATCCTTGGCCGGGCTGGAAGAATCAATATTCTGAACTGGACTTGGTACTTTCGTGGAAGGGCTTGGCGGTTTGATAATTGGACTTGGCGGATCAGCAATTGAGTCCCGTTGTTCCATTGCCGGGCTTGGCGGAGCAGGAGGATGTGAAGTGTCAGCTTCTGCTGTCGGTTCAACTTCTGGCAGGTTAGCATTACCATCTTGATTCGGCCCAGCAGAGCTGTCCATGGCAACTTCTGGGTGTTCATCCTGATGCTCGGGCATCTTTTCCAGATCAACTTCAACAGTAGGGTCGCTGGTCTTGGCCTTCTTGCTTAATCGAGCTTTGGCGCTATAAACATCAAAGGTTAGACTATGGTAAACCGACAGATAAAGTTATAAATCAGGTAACACTTACACAGCAACAACTTTGAGAGGAGGCAATTGGGTGGTTGATGAACCGCCAGACGAGCTGGAAGAAGCCTGGTAATTCGGGTCAGACGGATTGAGAGGGCATCAGAAGAAACCTTTTAAAGGATATTGTTTTTCAGGAGAGCAAATCACCTCTGGACGGCGTTTCCGGGAGGGTGTATCAGCTAAACCGGACGAAGTGATTTGTTGACCACTATGCCGGGTTGTGCGACGTTCTTCCGCTTGCCGTTTCTTCAAAGAAAATTTTGGATCCAAATGAGCAAGGGGGTGAGATTGTTTTACTTTCCGGATTGTACGGCGCATTCTTTGAACCGGCACAGGATCTGAGTCGGAAGAAAGAAGAATTACCTCAACATGATCTGCATGGCTGGCTTCAGCGTCATCCTGAAGAGGGTCATTGTCAATAAGATATATGAAAAGGGAGCCAAGTGAGTCAAGTTCTACCTCAGCATCTGATTCTTCCTCCTCCGGCGGATCAGAAGATTCGGTGGTTTTCTTCTTTCCAGGCTTCTTGGTGGCCCTGGTTTTTACACGAGGAGCACGGGCCGGTTTAGTCCATTTCCAGAAAGAGCTGTTGGCCTGAGATTAAGGCAGAGAAAGGTTAGTAGACAGTCAATACGGAAGTAAATCAGTGAAGTATGTACATGAACTTACCAACGGTGGTTTATTGGAGACGCAAAACGGAGCCAACCGGTTTGGCTACATGCAGAGACCGGCTCATCAAGCATCTTCTTTACACATTTGGTGATTTCAAGGTCGGTCATTACTACTTCATGATATCGTTGAGGGTCTTTTACATTGCCGGTGTATTCATGCATCAATCCGGGGCGGTGGCTCAAAGGCAGAATGCCCCAAGAAACCCAGCAGCGGACAAGATCAATGCCAGTTAAACCGTTGGCCATCAGAGCCCAGAGCTTGGCGAGTTGAGGAGCGAAATTCTTCCGTTCTGCGGCGGTTAAACGTGGAGGCAGTGGGTGGCCATTGCTAAGCCGATGAGGGCGGTAGCCCGACAAGGGATTTTCTCCATCAGGAGCAGTGTTCCGGCAGTAAAACCAGGTCTGGTTCCAATATTTAGGATGGCTATGATGTTTGGCATGGGGGAAATCAACTTCTTTCCTTTTTTGAATTGACACGCCACCAAGCTCTGTGTTGGGGCCATCTGAGAACTCTGTGTGGCGGTTCAGATGAAAGAAATCCCGAAATAACTCCATGGTTGGTTCTTCTTGAAGATAGACTTCACAGAATACTTGAAAGTTGCATATATTTGATATGGAGTTCGGACCGATATCTTGCGGATGGAGTTGGAAGCTTGCGAGGATATCCCCGAAAATTTTTGATCCGGGCGGACTGAATCCCCGGTCTAAGTGTTGCATAAAAACAATCACCTCTCCTTCTTGAGGTTCAGGTGGACATTCCGATTCCGGAACTCCCCAGTGGAGGGCCCTCTTTGAGGCTAAGGCACCAGTGGTGACATAACCATTGATCCGTGTCTCTGTAATCCGGGATGGAACCCAGTTGCAAGCAGAAAATTGCTTCGACATTCCGGAAAGAGAAACTGAAAATAAAAGTGTCGGTTTAAGGTATCTAATTCCGTGTTAAACCGGAGAAGAATATTGTGGAAGTTCAGTTGGCGGTTTAAGAGAGGGCTAATGCTATATGGCGGATTGACTATTAAGGAGTTAAACCGCCTGTAGGCAGAATAGCCAGAATTCGAAATTTCTGCTAAGTATTGACAAAAACAGGTTTCACACAATGGTGAAATTTATTTGGATCTACCAACATCAGTAAAGCAGTTTTTATCTGAGTTCTAAAGGAGCTAAATAGGGCAGGGAAGGCCATGTACTCTACAGAGGTAAAAGAACGATCTGCTAGCATTAAAAATGGACGAAGGGTACCTACCGCATGAGATCTACACTATTATGTTGGAAATATGCCCTAGAGGCAATAATAAAAGTATTATTATAAATGTTCATGATAAATGTTTTTTATTCATGCTATAATTGTATTATCCGGAAATCGTAATACACGTGTGAATACTTAGACCACAATATGTCCCTGGTGAGCCTCTAGTTGACTAGCTCGTTGTGATCAACAGATAGTCATGGTTTCCTGACTATGGACATTGGATGTCGTTGATAACGGGATCACATCATTAGGAGAATGATGTGATGGACAAGACCCAATCCTATGCATAGCATAAAAGATCGTGTAGTTCGTTTTGCTAGAGCTTTGCCAATGTCAAGTATCTCTTCCTTCGACCATGAGATCGTGTAACTCCCGGATATCGTAAGAGTGCCTTGGGTGTATCAAACGTCACAACGTAACTGGGTGACTATAAAGGTGCATTACAGGTATCTCCGAAAGTATCTGTTGGGTTGACATGGATCGAGATTGGGATTTGTCACTCCGTATGACGGAGAGGTATCTCTGGGCCCACTCGGTAATGCATCATCATAATGAGCTCAATGTGGCCAAGGTGTTGGACACGGGATCATGCATTACGGTACGAGTAAAGTGACTTGCCGGTAACGAGACTGAACAAGGTATTGGGATACCGACGATCGAGTCTCGGGCAAGTAACGTACCGATTGACAAAGGGAATTGCATACAGGGTTTGATCGAATCCTCGACATCGTGGTTCATCTGATGACAACATCGAGGAGCATGTGGGAGCCATCATGGGTATCCAGATCCCGCTGTTGGTTATTGACCTGAGAGCGTCTAGGTCATGTCTGCATGTCTCCCGAACCCGTAGGGTCTACACACTTAAGGTTCGGTGACGCTAGGGTTATTAGGAAGACTAGTATGTGACTACCGAATGTTGTTTGGAGTCCTGGATGGGATCCTGGACGTCACGAGGAGCTCCGGAAGGGTCCGGAGGTAAAGATTTATATATGGGAAGTTGTCAAACGGACACCGGGAAGTTTCGGGGTCATACCGGTATTGTACCGGGGCCACCGGAAGGGTTCCGGGGGTCCACCGGGAGGGGCCACCCCTCCCGGGGGGCCACATGGGCTGCGTGGGGCAGGGAGCCAGCCCCTAGTGGGCTGGGCGCACCCCCTCCCTTGGGCCCTTGCGCCTAGGGTTGAGGGGGGAACCCTAGAGGGGGCGCCCCCTTGGCTTGGGGGGCAAGCCACCCTCTCCCCCTCTCCCCTTGGCTGCCGCACCCCCCTAGATGGGTTCTAGGGGGCCGGCCCCCTTCTCCCTTCCCCCTATAAATAGAGGGGTGAGGGGAGGGCAGCCGCACCACCCTCCAAGGCGCAGCCCTCCCCTCCCCAACACCTCTCCTCCTCCGTTGTGTGCTTGGCGAAGCCCTGTCGGAGTACTGCCTCTCCACCATCACCACGCCGTCGTGCTGCCGGTGGAGCTGTCTTCCTCAACCTCTCCTTCCCCCTTTCTGGATCAATAAGGAGGAGACGTCTCCCGTCCCGTACGTGTGTTGAACACGGAGGTGCTGTCCGTTCAGCACTTGGTCATCGGTGATTCGAATCACGTTCGAGTACGACTCCATCATCACCTTGCAAGCTTCCGCACGCGATCTACAAGTGGTATGTAGATGCAAACTCACTCCCTTGACTCGTTGCTTAGATGAACTCATAGATGGATCTTGGTGAAACCGTAGGAAAAATTTTAATTTTCTGCAACGTTCCCCAACAGTGGCATCATGAGCTAGGTCTATGCGTAGTTCTCTTTGCACGAGTAGAACACAATTTTGTTGTGGGCGTGGATTTGGTCATCTTACTTGCCTCTACTAGTCTTTTCTTGCTCAACGGTATTGTGGGATGAAGCGGCCCGGACCAACCTTACACGTAAGCTTACGTGAGACCGGTTCCACCAACTGACATGCACTAGTTGCATAAGGTGGCTGGCGGGTGTCTGTCTCTCCCACTTTAGTTGGAGCGGAATCGATGAACAGGGCCGTTATGAAGGGTAAATAGAAGTTGACAAAATCATGTTGTGGTGATTCGTAGGTAAGAAAATGTTCTTGCTAGAACCCAATTGCAGCCACGTAAAAGATGCAACAACAATTAGAGGACGTCTAACTTGTTTTTGCAGCGATTGATCATGTGATGTGATATGGCCAGAAGTTGTGATGGATGATGAATTGTGATGTATGAGATCATGTTCTTTGTAATAGGAATCACGACTTGCATGTCGATGAGTATGACAACCGGCAGGAGCCATAGGAGTTGTCTTTATTTTTTGTATGACCTGCGTGTCATTGAATAACGTCATGTAAACTACTTTACTTTATTGCTAAACGTTAGTCATAGAAGTAGAAGTAGTCGTTGGCGTGACAACTTCATGAAGACACGATGATGGAGATCATGATGATGGAGATCATGGTGTCAAGCCGGTGACAAGATGATCATGGAGCCCCGAAGATGAAGATCAATGGAGCTATATGATATTGGCCATATCATGTCACAACTATATAATTGCATGTGATGTTTATTATGTTTATGCATCTTGTTTACTTAGGACGACGATAGTAAATAAGATGATCCCTTACAAAAATTTCAAGAAGTGTTCTCCCCTAACTGTGCACCGTTGCTACAGTTCGTCGCATCTAAGCACCACGTGATGATCGGGTGTGATGGATTCTTACGTTCACATACAACGGGTGTAAGACAGTTTTACACAGCGAAAACACTTAGGGTTAACTTGACGAGCCTAGCATGTGCAGACATGGCCTCGGAACACGGAGACCAAAAGGTCGAACACGAGTCGTATGGAAGATACGATCAACATGAGAATGTTCACCGACGATGACTAGTCCGTCTCACGTGATGATCGGACACGGCCTAGTCGACTCGGATCGTGTAACCCTTAGATGACTAAAGGGATGTCTAATCTGAGTGGGAGTTCATAATTTGATTAGAACTTTATTATCATGAACTTAGTCTAAAACCTTTGCAAATATGTCTTGTAGATCAATGGACAACGCTAATGTCAACATGAACTTCAACGCGTTCCTAGAGAAAACCAAGCTGAAAGATGATGGCAGCAACTATACGGACTGGGTCCGGAACCTGAGGATCATCCTCATAGCTGCCAGGAAACAATATGTCCTAGAAGGACTGCTAGGTGACGCTCCCGTCCCAGAGAACCAAGACATTATGAATGCTTGGCAGTCTCGTACTAATGATTACTCCCTCGTTCAGTGTGGCATGCTTTACAACTTAGAACCGGGGCTCCAAAAGCGTTTTGAGCACCACGGAGCATATGAGATGTTCGAAGAGCTGAAACTAGTTTTTCAAGCTCATGCCCGGGTCGAGAGATATGATGTCTCCGACAAGTTCTACAGTTGTAAGATGGAGAAAAACAGTTCTGTCAGTGAGCACATCCTGAAGATGTCTGGGTTGCACAACCGTATGACCCAGCTGAACATTAACCTCCCAGATGAGGCGGTCATTGACAGAATCCTCCAGTCGCTCCCACCAAGCTACAAGAGCTTTGTGATGAACTACAACATGCAGGGGATGGAAAAGACCATCCCTGAAGTGTTCTCGATGCTGAAGTCAGCAGAGGCTGAAATCAAGAAAGAACATCAAGTGTTGATGGTCAATAAGACCACTAAGTTCAAGAAGGGCAAGGGTAAGAAGAACTTCAAGAAGGACGGCAAAGATGTTGCCGCGCCTGGTAAGCCAGTTACCGGGAAGAAGTCAAAGAATGGACCCAAGCCTGAGACTGAGTACTTTTATTGCAAGGGGAAGGGTCACTGGAAGCGGAACTGCCCCAAATACTTAGCAGATAAGAAGGCCGGCAACACCAAAGGTATATTTGATATACATGTGTCACATCCCTGGTCCTGTTATGCACTAGGCTAGACCTCATGTGAGCATCACGTTTTAATTCAAATGAAATTTGAATTTAGGGATTTTCAAAGCCTCAGAAACCTTCTAAAAATGATCAACATTAAAATCTCCTCAAAGAAGTCCAAGAAAATGTTCCTCTTAGTCTCTGAAAATATTGCAAAGAGGTAAAACTCAAAACAATATTTTTGGTATCTCAAAGTTAATTATTTTGGGCCTTTGAATTAAATAAATAGCTATTTGCATTGGATATATATTTGATATATAAATAATATATGTCCAATAATACTGGAACATTTTATGTGGTTTGGTATATTTTAGTTCTAGCCACATAACTATTTCCAGGATTTTATAAAATGGTTTAGTGTCTAAAACTAAATCAAAACAAACTACAGAAAATAGAAAACAGAATTAAATAGAAATAAAAGAGAGAGAGAGAGAGAAGGACTTACCTGGCGCTCACCGAAGCCCACCTGGACAGCCCAACACTGTGCAGCCCAACCACCAGGGGGCATGCCTGTCTTCTTCCCATGCCAGCGCACGAAGCAGCTCGGTGGCGAGCACCGCCACCGCGCTTGGCCACCTCCTGCCTGGTTGCCTCCCTCCTCGATGCCCGGAGATGCCACGCGCCTCCCCGACCCCCCTCTCACTTCCCCTCTCCCTCTGGACCGCTCCCCCTCCTCTGGCTCTCTCTTTCCCTCTCTTCCCTGTGATCCCCGAGCGCAGCCGTCGCCGCCGTTCGCCATAGCCGCAGCCACCAGCCCTCCCTCGCCCCTCCGCGAGTTCCAGAAGCTCCGCCGCTGACCTCTACACCGTCCCCGCCAAGCCACACGAGCGGACGCGCCCTGCAGCGGCTTCCCCGACCTCTTCTTCAAGCTTCGGCCGCCGAGATCGCCGGCGACCGTGTGCCCTCCCTGACGCCTCCCTGAGCTCCCCGAAGCCACCGTCGCAACCCCCGTGAGCTCCTCTCCATTTCCCCTCTGACCCCCTGCTCGTTCTCGTGCCGTAGCTGCCGTCCCCGCAAGCACCGAGCTCCGGCCATCGCCATGGCCGGTGAACCTCGCGCCCCGGGGCTCTTCCGCTCGCTCCAGTAGCTCCCGCGTGCTCTCCAGGTCCCCAGGGTCCCGATGCGCTCCTCTGCTCTCTGGCTAATGCGCTGCAGCCACCGCGTCATGCTGGCCCGAGCTCCGGTCGCCGCCTCTCTCGCCGTAGTTGCCGCTACCGGCCACCCCAGCCGCGGCCACAGCCACCGCTGGACGCGCCGCGTCGCGGACGTTCTAATGAGCCAAACCGCGCGCCAAACCATCGCCCCTAGCTCAAATCCGAGCCGCGCCGCCGTGCGGAATGGTCGCCGCCGGCGATACCCCGGCCACTGCCGACGGGGCACGCTTAATTAGTGTTAATGGCCCCACTAATTAAACCCACAGCCACTAACAGTGGGCCCCACCCCTGGTCAAACCCCAGTCAGCGCTGGGTTTGACCGGGATTAGCTCCTGTGTCACTGACGTGTGGCCCCCACACGTCAGGTTTGACCTGGGGCGCCCAGTTGACCCTGCTGACGTCACTGTGACGTGGTGCTGACGCCATAAATCATTTTCTGGAATTATTTTAATTCTAAATATTCAGGAAATTCCAGAAAATGCCTAAAACTTCTAAAATTCATAGAAATTCAACCGTAACTCCAAATTAAATAAATTATATATGAAAAATTACCAGAAAAATTCAAGGAATCCAGCTGTACCATTTTCATGCATGTTAGAACAACTTATAGCTGCTGTTTAGCACAAATCAATTAAATGGCATTTGAATAATCACATATGGAGTTTGAATTTGAATCTTGTATTCAAACCAACTTCATTTAATCTGTTGCTAGTTGCATTAGCTCAAAACACATTCATATTGCCATGTCATGAGCATGCATCATATTGTGCATTGCATTGATTGTATTTCTTCTTTGTTGCCGGTATCTGTTCCCTCCCGGTAGACGATGTTCCGACGTTGTGATCGTTGACACTGATGAAGACTCAATGTTATCTTCAGAAGTGCCAGGCAAGCAAAACCCCCTTGTTCATTCCGATACAATCCCACTCTCTCGCTCCTGCTCTCTTTTACTGCATTAGGACAACAATGATTCATCTGTTACCTGCTGCGGTAGCTGAACCCCTTTATCCTTTGCATGACCTGTCATTCCACAGTAAATAGATGAAACCCACTAGCATGGGTAGGAGTTGTTTGAGTCCTGTTGTGCCTACTCATTCAGGCTTGTTTGTCATGCCTGCTACTGCTTAGAGTCGAGTCAGGTCTGATTCATCCGGGATGAATCAGAGGCGTGTGAACATGTCCTACGGTGTGTGAGCTAAGCGTGTGAACACGATTTGGTAAAGGTAGCGGTGAGAGGCCATGTAGGAGTACATGGTGGGTTGTCTCATTGCAGCCGTCCTCAGGAACTGAGTTCTGTGTTTGTGATCCATGATTCAGCTACTACCACGCATTGGGCCCGAAACCAATGGACCCTCTCGGCTTCTTGATCACCCTTGTCCTCTGTCCAGGAGTTGCAAGTAGTTTCTGGTGTTTGTAGTATGCTGGAGGCCGTGCGCAGCACTGACCGTAGGGGTGGGCTGTGATGCGGTAGGCACGTGGCACGGTGTACCGGGCGCCCGTTTGGTGTCTTGGGAACCCTGTTCACATCGTTTGGGGCTGTGAGCGAAACTCCGGCCGGATCTCCTCATGGATGGAACCCGAATAGGCGATAAACCTGGACTAGAGACTCGAGTGTTTAGGTAGGCCGTGGCCGACACCCACGTTGGGCTTCCGCTTGAAGGTTGCCGAGTACATGTCGTGTAAACGGCGGTAAGTGGTGAGAGCGTGTGTGAAGAAGTACACCCCTGCAGGGTTAATATGATCTATTCGAATAGCCGTGTCCGCGGAAAAGGACTTCTGGGTTGCTTATATCAGTTCATAGACAAGTGAAAGTGGATACTCTAAAATACGCAAGATAAGCGTGAGTGCTATGGATGGCGTTCTCGTAGGGAGACGGGAGCGGATCCATAGTGGTGTATTGATATGGTGAATATGTGGACTCGTGTGTGCCACCTCAAAAGAGTTACTTGCAGTCGTAGTTCAGGATAGCCACCGAGTCAAAGCTGGCTTGCTGCAGTTAAACCCCACCACCCCTTTGTAGATAATGATGCATATGTAGATAGTTCTGATGTAAGTCTTACTGGGTACATTTGTACTCACGTTTGCCTATTTTATGTTTTTGCAGAGAGACTTCAGTCTCACTAGTATTTCCACGTGGTATTCGACGTTTAGCTTGTTACCTCAGCTACGATCTTGTGCCTCGGCAGGATTTGGTAGATAGTCAGGCTTTTCAGCCTTTTCCAGTTATAGATGTCTGTACCCAGACATGATAGCTTCCGCTTGTGCTTTGACTTGTATGTTCTAATTGTTGGGTCATGAGACCCATGTTTGTAATATCTCGCTCCTCGGAGCCTATTGAATAAATTACTTGAGTCATAGAGTCATGTTGTGATGCCATGTTGTATTTGCACATATCGAGCATATTGTGTGTATGTTATTGAAATGCTTGGTATGTGTGGGATCTGACCATCTAGTTGTTTATCTTTAGTAGCCTCTCTTACCGGGAAATGTCTCCTAGTGTTTCCACCGAGCCATGGTAGCTCGCTACCGCTCCGGAACACTTAGGCTGGCCGGCATGTGTCCTTCTTCGTTCCTGTGTCTGTCCCTTCGGGGAAATGTCACGCGATGAATACCGGAGTCCTGTTAGCCTGCTACAGCCCGGTTCACCGGAGTCCTGCTAGCCCAGTGCTACAGCCTGGATTCACTCGCTGATGACCGACACGTTCGATGCTGGGTCATGGATGCCTGTCCCTGTAAGTCTGTGCCACTTTGGGTTTACGACTAGCCATGTCAGCCCGGGCTCCTTATCATATGGATGCTGGCGACACTATCATATACGTGTGCCAAAAGGCGCAAACGGTCCCCGGCTAAGGTAAGGCGACACCCGTGGGAATACCGTGCGTGAGGCCGCAAAGTGATATGAGGTGTTACATGCTAGATCGATGTGGCATTGAGTCGGGGTCCTGACAGCATTGGTATCAGAGCTTGACTGCCTGTAGGATTACCAAGCCAAACTGGTCGAAGTTGAGTCTAGAAATTCTTTAGTTATATAAGGGAATTGATTGTGGGATGGAACGAAAGGCTCTTTTTACTCCTTATACCTCATGGCCTTCTGATCTGAGTCATCATCTTCTCTTCTACGGGGATTAAGAACTAAGCTATCTCTTCTTTCTATCAAGATCACGTGTTACTAATCCGTAGACTTATAGATTGTTGGACTTAAGCCTCGTTTCAGTTCCTAGTACTTCTGTATGTTAACTGTTGATCTCGAGACCTTGATATTGTGCCTCTGAGTGGTTATGCCACCATTTTTGTGAATGTCTCAAATCTTTTCTGAGCATTTACAGCCGTTATGCTGTCCGAGTCATTCCAGGTTTCTAAATAGTCTGATGCATTTGCAAATCCTTTCCCTCTGGTTTCGATGTTCCTTTATGCCAGCTCAATCACACTAATTGTTGAGTTGAGGTATTCTACTGCCTCGACCTTTATGTTGGAGTTATTATTATGACCCTAGGTGTCTCAGGGATCATCTAGTAGTCTAGCCATGTTTTGTATTCCCAGTGTGATGATTCTGGCCGTCATTATCGAAAGCATCCCGCGATGCCATTTAGTTAGTAGGTATTCTATTCCTGGGTTCTTGAACCCGAGATCCACCCTACTTACTTCATGTTGATAGTAATTGCTAGCTCCCTTAGGTTATTAGTAACCTTTGCGATAGTCCTTGAAGTCCGTGGTATCTTCTTCTTCCAAATACCATGAACTACTTATGGCAGAAGTTCCTCGTTGAACTGAACGATCACAACCAGAGTGCTCTTGATGAGTTCTCCATTATATATTGTGGCTCTGCCAGTTCTACCTTTCTACATGGGTTATTCGGAAGAAATATGTTGAACTTCGTTCGACATGCTAAACCATGCATCCACAACTCAGGAAATCATATGTTCTTTTGAGTTGTCCCTCTGTAGTTGTATTTGACCCTTGTCCAGCAGTTGATAGTCAAGTTGATGTCGTGCATTCGTGTTCACTGATGCTCGTTATTCTTGTGGTCCGTCAAGCCGTTCTAGTTCGGAATGACTAGGAGAAACAAACTCCAGTACCTCTTCCATATCCAGGATTGAGTCAAAGAAGTTGTATGCCGCAGATCAAATGCCAATCTAGCTTTTGGTTCTGTTCTACCTTGGAGTATTACCCCCTTTATGTCGGAATTGTCATGAGAACTGCACCAACTCTCATGAATTTTGACGTAGTGATACTTCTCACCATCATTAGTCATTCCTCGGCCCTCATGTTGATGCAACCAGAATACCGACAAATGAATTGTGATGTGTGAAATCAATACTCCCAGCAACCTCGTTGCTTGGTAGTTAAAGGATAATAATTTCATTCTTAGCGTGTTGATTTTTGAATCATCCTTCTAAGACTGATCGTGCTACCTAGTCCTTATTCCGGTGCACCCTTCGATTGATGAGTTAGGATCTTGTCAAATCCTCACTCATTTGATCATATCGTCTTCCCCTCAAAAGCGAGATTGTTCTCGAGCTTAGTAACATACCGGTGGTTCGTGATTTTCCGAATATCTTCTCGGAAGTATTACCAGGTTGTTCCCTGACTGTTATGTTGAGCTCGTGATCGAGTTGGTTTCTTGTGAACCACCTTCTCTCCAAGAATCGGTGTTAGATATCCCTGAGCTAGTTGGTTAAGCTAGACAACAACTTGGAGAGTTGGAAGATAAAAGCTTGCCTGACTTAGTTCGTTCCAAAGGGATATTCTTGTGTAGTGTGTGTTGAAGAAAGATGATATCTTCATCGATTGGTCCCTGTGATCAGTTGTTGGACCTATTGTCTTATCAATCCTTTGATTTGAGTGTGGGCCATCGTCAAGTCAAATCAGTACCAACGATGCTCGTAATGTTGTCTTATTCGTGGTTGAACCCTCGAGCATACACCATTACATCTTTGGTCTGACCAATGCTATCACCGTGTTCACTTAACTATGGAATTCCTTTTAAAAGGAAACCCGGATGAATTGTTGTTGAGCCCATTGACAACATCCTTATCTCCTCCATGATTTTGTTGAACATTAAGCTAGTGTTGGAAACTTTTGAAAGCATTTGTTCATGCTAGTTCATGAAGCATATGTTCGGATGTAAGAAGTGACTTCCTCCAGTTCATGTGCATTTGATGCAAGTTGCCGCCATGGATTCGAGAAAGTCAATGTTGTTTCCTTTGGAATCATCCCAAATCAGTCATGCACACGTGCGAAGAATTCTTGTCAGGACCCCGACTCAATGCCACATCGATCTAGCATGTAACACCTCATATCACTTTGCGGCCTCACGCACGGTATTCCCACGGGTGTCGCCTTACCTTTGCCCGGGACCGTTTGCGCCTTTTGGCACACGTATCTGACAGTGTCGCTAGCATCCATATGATAAGGAGCCCGGGGCTGACATGGCTAGTCGTAAACCCAAAGTGGCACAGACTTACAGGGACATGCATCCATGACCCAGCATCGAACGTGTCGGTCATCAGCGAGTGAATCCAGGCTGTAGCACTGGGCTAGCAGGACTCCGGTGAACCGGGCTGTAGCGGGCTAACAGGACTCCGGTATTCATCGCGTGACATTTCCCCGAAGGGACAGACACAGGAACGAAGAAGGACACATGCCGGCCAGCCTAAGTGTTCCGGAGCAGTAGCAAGCTACCATGGCTCGGTGGAAACACTAGGAGACATTTCCCGATAAGAGAGGCTACTAAAGATAAACAACTAGATAGTCAGATCCCACACATACCAAGCATTTCAATAACATACACACAATATGCTCGATATGTGCAAACACAACATGGCATCACAACATGACTCTACGACTCAAGTAATTTATTCAATAGGCTCCGAGGAGCGAGATATTACAAACAGGGGTCTCATGACCCAACATTCAGAGCATACAAATCAAAGCACAAGCGGAAGCTATCATGTCTGGGTACAGACATCTATAAATGAAAAAGGCTGAGAAGCCTGACTATCTATCAGATCCTGCCGAGGGCACAAGATCGTAGCTGAGGTAATAAGCTAAACGTCGAAGTCCACGTGGAACTACTAGTGAGACTGAAGTCTCTCTGCAAAAACATAAATAGGCAAACGTGAGTACAAATGTACCCAGCAAGACTTACATCAGATCTATCTACACATGCATCATTATCAACAAAGGGGATGGTGGAGTTTGACTGCAGCAAGCCAGCTTTGACTCGGTGGCTATCCTAAACTACGACTGCAATGTAACTCTTTTGAGGTGGCGCACACGAGTCCACATATTCACCATATCAATACACCACTATGGAACCGCTCCCGTCTCCCTACGAGAACGCCATCCATAGCACTCACGCTTATCTTGCGCATTTTAAAGTATCCACTTTTCACTTGTCTATGAACTGATATAAGCAACCCAGAAGTCCTTTTCCGCGGACACGGCTATTCGAATAGTTGATGTTAACCCTGCAGGGGTGTACTTCTTCATACATGTTTCCACCACTTAGCGTCTGCACACGACATGTGCTCGGCAGACTTCAAGCGAAAGCCGACATGGGTGTAGACCACGACCTACCTAAACACTGAAGTCTCTAGTCCAGGTTTATCGCCTATTCGGGTTCCATCCATGAGGAGATCCGGCTGGAGTTTCGCTCACAGCCCCAAACGATGTGAACAGGGTTCCCGAGATACCAAACGGGCATCCGGTACACCGTGCCACGTACCTACCGCATCACAGCCCACCCCTACCGTCAGCGCTGTCCACGGCCTCCAGTAAGCTACAAACACCAGAAACTACTTGCAACTCCTGGACAGAGGACTAGGGTGAATAAGAAGTCGAGCGGGGTCATATTTCAGGGCCCAATGTATGGTAGTAGCTGAATCATGGATCACAAACACAGAACTCAGTTCCTGAGGACGGCTGCAATGAGACAACCCACCATGTACTCCTACATGGCCTCTCACCGCTACCTTTACCAAATCGTGTTCACACACTTAGCTCACACACAGTAGGACATGTTCACACACCTATGATTCATCCCCGATGAATCAGACCTGACTCAACTCTAAGCAGTAGCAGGCATGACAAACAAACATGAATGAGTAGGCACAACAGGGCTCAAACAACTCCTACTCATGCTAGTGGGTTTCATCTATTTACTGTGGCAATGACAGGTCATGCAGAGGATAAAGGGGTTCAACTACCGCAGCATGTAACAGTTGAATCGGTGTTGTCCTAATGCAGTAAGAGAGAGCAGGAGAGAGGGAGTGGGATTGTATCGGAATGAACAAGGGGGTTTTGCTTGCCTGGCACTTCTGAAGATAACATTGAGTCTTCATCAGTGTCAACGATCGCATCATCGGTATCACGTCTATCGAGAGGGGACAAATACCGGCAACACAGAAGGGAACACAATCAATGCAATGCACAATATGATGCATGATCATGACATGACAAAATGAATGTGTTTTGGGCTAATGCAACTAGCAACAGATTAAATGAAGTTGGTTTGAATACAAGATTCAAATTCAAACTCCATATGTGATTATTTAAATGCCCTTTAATTGATTTGTGCTAAACAGCAGCTATAAGTTGTTCTAACATGCATGAAAATGGTACAGATGGATTCCTTGAATTTTTCTGATAATTTTTCATATATAATTTATTTAATTTGGAGTTACGGTTGAATTTCTATGAATTTTAGAAGTTTATACAATTTTCTGGAATTTCCTGAATAATAATAAATCCAGAAATGAATTTACTGCATCAGCACTGCGTCACCGTGACGTCAGCAGGTCAACAGACGCTGCTGCTGGTCAAACCTGACCAGTGGGGCCCACTGGTCAGTGACTACGGCTAATCCTAATATAACTTAAACCTAACCTAGTTTAATTAGTCGGCCCGGGCCCGCATGTCAGTGAGTCAGTGGCTTAATTAAACTTAGTTATTAACTTAACCAAAGGTTAGCAGGGGACGGGCCCACACGTCAGTGACCCAGGGGGGTCAAATCCCTGGTCAGCAGGGCCTAACCCGCCGGCGGCTTGACGCCGGCGAGGCCGAGACGGCGGAGACCTTCGGGTTTCTTGCTCCGGCGTCCAAACGCCGCGCGGAGAGGCTCTGTGGGTTCCTAGCGCTCGTGCGCATCCGGAGAAGGCGACGGAAGGACACGGGGTGGTCAGCGCTCGCCGGAGCGGGGCTTGCGGCGGCGGCCGGAGCTTCGGGTTCGAGCGGTTAGGCGCTACGGCGCGTTTCACGAAGAACTGGTGGGATCTGCGGCTTCCTGAGGAAACGCTGAGCACGCCTACGTGCTCTGGTGCGACGTGCGGGGGTTGCAACCGCGGCGGCGACATGGCCGGCGGCGGGGAGTGCTCGGCTCCGGTGGTTGATGCGGCTAGGGGGCGAATTAGGCAACGAGGCATGGGGGAAACGATGTGGCGGCTCACCGCGGTTCTTCTGGTGCTGCTGGCGAGGCAGGGGAGGCACGGGGTCCGGCGAATCGACGGCGGGGATCACCGGCACCCGAGGTCGGAAATGGCGGCGTTGGAGATGCAGCAGAGCTTCTGGCGCCGCGTGACTCGATGGAGAGGACGACGACGTCGTGGCGGAGCTCGGGATCACGTCGGAGAGGTGGGGCAGTGGCTGTGGGTGCGGGGTTACGGCAGCGCGTCCATGGAGGCTTCGGCCATGGCGGGGAACGGGCGAGGAGAGGCGTAGGGGGGGCGAATTGGGTGTCGGCGAGGTCGGGGCGACGACCAGGAGACGATCCACGCGGCGCAGCGGCGACCAGGGCGATGCAGAGAGGCTGGGTGGTGCGTGGCGAGCTCGGGCGCGCCATGCTCACCTCCCTGCCTGCTCTGGCAAGGGGAAGCAGCTGGCTGGCACGGGCCAGCACAGTGCTGGGCCGGCCAGTGGGTTGCCAGGTAAGTGGCCAGGTAAAACTCTCTCTCTCTCTCTCTTTCTGTTTTAATTCTGTTTTCTATTTTGCAGGTTCGTTTTGAATTTGGTTTTGAAACCAATTCAATTTATTTTGCTTCTGACAATATTTTTAGGAGCTAAAAGAATTAAAACAATGCTCCACAAAAATATTTCAGAATTATTGGACCTATATTTATTTAACAGTAGATATAAGTCCAATTCAAGTAGCTATTGATTTAATTCAAATACCCAAAATAAATGTTTCTGAGATACCGAAAATATTGGTTTGGATTTTACCTCTTGCCAATATTTCCAGAGGATAACAAGAACATTTTCTTGGACTTATTTGAAGCAATTTTTATCTTGATCATTTTTTTAAAGGATTCTGAGGCTTTGAAAATTCCTCAATTCAAATTTCATTTGAATTTAAACATGATGCAGCAACCAAGCTAGTCCAAGGCCAGGGTAAAGCTAGGGATGTGACAACTCACCCCCACTAAACAAGAATCTCATCTCGAGATTCAAGCGTAGGGTAAGGTGAAAGGTAAACACAACTAGTATAATCTTCACGATCCAGGGTGCACTTCAGTTGAATGTTGATTCATTCACCATTATTGTCTTGAAGTCTTGCTCTGAGAAATCCAACTAACATGACAAGAAGAGGGAAGGAAAACTCTAGAAGAATTAATCTTCTTAAAGAACGAACAACTCAGGATTAACTCACGGAATGAGACATAGAACCATCTCTCGGGTTGAGATACGAGATACTCTTCAAGAGGGGTGGAAAGAAACGGATGACGAAGGTGCACTAGGTAGACAACAATTTCACGCTTAAGAAGGTGGTAATCGATTGTCAATGTAGCGAGGAGTTGAGTTGCCATGATACCATAACGATACACCTTAGGGAAGGTGACTCGTAGAGATATCCCCTTAAGTGGCAAAAAGAATTACTTTTGATTCAGAGATCATTGAAACTCTTTATACCAGCCTAAGGCAATCACAAGCGATCATTTGGAGGGGGTCGGTAGAATGGCATACTCGGGCTTGGATGATGTGGATTACCTTGTTGAAGACAACGCAATGTATGATTTTTGCTCATCACCGGAAATGGAAGAGACCCATGGTAGAATGGCACATTGGCGGTGCAAGCTGGGAACAAAATGCAAATGCTGGGAATGATTCTGGTAACTGGGGAAGAACCCAACAATAGAGAGTGGATTCACTGTTTGAAAGGGTCATAGCATTGCCGAGGAAACTGAGAGGAATCCCAGTTAGAGCCGATGATAACACGTAGCGCTTGTGCGTGCTCTCAAGAACTTGAGCATTTCCATAATCATCAAGGTTTTACCAACATCCGCGTCAAGGGTCCGGTAACACAACTTACTACCATGATGAATGGTAATGGAGGATGCAAATGCAAGGAAGATAACACCTTCTCAGATTTCACCTTAGCGAGACCAAGGGGACAAAATCTGGATGATCGACCGAGAGACATTTAGCACTCCGCTTCTAATGTTCTCCTTGATGTGCTAGTGTACCCATTCATAGATATGGTTTGATATCTAGAACATCAAGTAAAAGGTCGGACTTCGGGATCTCAGAAATTCATAGGGGCAACTAGGGAGTAAACCCTACGAAATCCCTATTGGGAGGTGGCCAACTTCCTCGATCAAGATATTATAATAACAGGTCTTCCGGCTGGGTGTGTTGGCCACGACATCCACTTTACCGGTTATCGAGGGACCAATATTATAGTTCTTGGGAAATGCTCCAACCATCATATGTGCCTGAGATTCCGATCTGGTTGGTGTTAGGATATTCCAGACTCATCGAGTCTAGGAAGAAAAACGGAAGTTTGCAACACAAATCGACGAGATGACGTTGCGAAATTCTCAGGAAATGAACTACGATAGCAAGCTCCAAAACATGAGCTGGTTCTGCTACAAACATGTGAACTCGTTGTTCTAGACAAGCATACCCACATGGTAGTCTTACAATAAAACACTACCGAGTTCTGGTTGGGAACCATAATCGAGGATATGGAAGTCTTGTGCATGACCTAGGATTAGCACATCAACTCCTTTTCCGTGAACAAAACAATCAGTGGCTTGGTGTGCTAGGGTATACATATGGAATGGAGGTTGCAAGTCTCCGAACCACCGAATACTTCGCACGTATGCATGACTAATTTGGGATGATTCCAAAGGAAACAACATTGACTTTCTCGAGTCCACGGCGGCAACTTGCATCCAATGCACATGAACTGGAGGAAGTCACTTCTTACATCCGAACATATACTTCATGAGCTAGTATGAAGAAATGCTTTCAAAAGTTTCCAACACTAGCTTAATGTTCAACAAAATCATGGAGGAGATAAGGATGTTGTCAATGGGCTCAACAACAATTCATCTAGGTTTCCTTTTAAAAGGAATTCCATAGTTAAGTGAACACGGTGATAGCATTGGTCAGACCAAAGATGTAATGGTGTATGCTCGAGGGATCAACCACGAATAAGACAACATTACGAGCATCGTTGGTACTGATTTGATTTGACGATAGCCCACACTCAAATCAAAGGATTGATAAGACAATAGGTCCAACAACTGACCACAGGGACCAATCGATGAAGATATCATCTTTCTTCAACACACACTACACAAGAATATCCCTTTGGAACGAACTAAGTCAGGCAAGCTTTTATCTTCCAACTCTCCAAGTTGTTGTTCAGCTTAGCCAACTAGCTCAGGGGTATCCCCACAGATTCTTGGAGAAGGGGTGGTTTACAGGATAAACCAACTTGATCACGAGCTCAACATAACAGTCAGGTGACAACCTGGTAATACTTCCGAGAAGATATACGGAAAATCACGAACCATCGATATGTCTCTAAGCTCGAGAACAATCTTGCTTTTCAGGGCAAGATGATATGATCAAAAAGAAAGAATGAGGGATTGACACAATCCTAGCTCATTGATCGAAGAGTGCACCAGAAATAAGGACTAGGTAGCACGATCAGTCTTAGAATGATAATTCAATAACCAACATTCTAAGAATGAGAATATTGTCCATTAACTACCAAGCAACGGAGTTTCTAGGAGTATTGATTTCGCACATCACGGTACACTTGTCGGCATTCCGGTTACAACAACACGGTAGCCGAGAAATGAATAATGATGGCGAGGAGTATCACTACGTCAAAATTCATGAGAGTTGGTGCAATCCTCCTGAAAATCCTGACATAAAGAGGGTAATACTCCAAAGTAGAACAGAACCAAAAGCTGGATTGGCATTTGATCTGCGGAATACAACTACTTTGACCCAATCCTAGATATGGATGAGGTACTGGAGTTTGTTCCTCCAAGTCATTCGGGACAGAATGGCTTGACGGACCACAAGGGTAATAGGCATCGATAAACGAATGCATGCATACCCTTGACTATCAATTGATAGACGAGGGTCAGAATGCAACTAAAGAGAACATCTCAAAGGAACATATAATTTTCTGAGTTGTGGATGCATAGATTAGTATGTCGAACCAAGTTCAACATATTTCTTCCGGATAACCCATGCAGAAAGGTAGAACTGGCAGAGTCACGATTTATGAATGGAGAACTCCTCAAGAATAATCCTGTTGTGATATTTCAGTTCAACGAGGAACTTCTGCCATAAGTAGTTCATGGTATTTGGAAGAAGAAGATACCACGGACTTCAAGGACTATCGCAAAGGTTACTAATATCCTAAAGGCACTAGCAATTACTATCAACATGAAGTAGGTAGAGTGAATCTCGGGTTCAAGAACCCAGGAACAGAATACCTATTACTAAGTAGCATCACGGGATGCTATCGAGAATGATGGCCAGAATCATCACACTGGGAACACAAATCATGGCTAAATTACTAGATGATCCCCTAAGACACCTAGGGTCATAATAATATCTCCAACATATATGTCGAGGCAACAGAGTACCTCAACTCACCGATTAGTGTGGTTAATCTGGCCCATGGGAACATTGAAACGGGAAGAAAGAATTTGCAATTGCATCAGACTACTTAGAAACCTGGGATGACTCGGACAGCATAACGGCTATAAATGCTCAGAAAAGATTTGAGACATTCACAAAAATGGTGGCATAACCACTCAGAAGCACAATATCAAGGTTTCGAGATCAACAATTAACATACGGAAGTAGTAGGAACTGAACTCAAGCTTAATCCAACAATCTATAAGTCTGCGGACTAGTAATACGTGATCCTGATAGAAAGAAGAGATAGCCTAGCTCTTAATCCCCGTAGGAAAGATAAGATGATGACTCAGATCAGAAGGCCATGAGGTATAAGGAGTAAAAAGAGCCTTACGTTCCATCCCACAATCAATTCCCTTACATATAACTAAAGCATTTCTAGACTCAACTTCGACCAGTTTGGCTTGGTAATCCTACAGGCAGTCAAGCTCTAATACCAACACTGTCAGGACCCCGACTCAATGCCACATCGATCAAGCATGTAACACCTCATATCACTTTGCGGCCTCACGCACGGTATTCCCACGGGTGTCGCCTTACCTTTGCCCGGGACCGTTTGCGCCTTTTGGCACACGTATATGACAGTGTCGCTAGCATCCATATGATAAGGAGCCCGGGGCTGACATGGCTAGCCGTAAACCCAAAGTGGCACAGACTTACAGGGACAGGCATCCATGACCCAGCATCGAACGTGTCGGTCATCAGCGAGTGAATCCAGGCTGTAGCACTGGGCTAGCAGGACTCCGGTGAACCGGGCTGTAGCGGGCTAACAGGACTCCGGTATTCATCGCGTGACATTTCCCCGAAGGGACAGACACAGGAACGAAGAAGGACACATGCCGGCCAGCCTAAGTGTTCCGGAGCAGTAGCAAGCTACCATGGCTCGGTGGAAACACTAGGAGACATTTCCCGATAAGAGAGGCTACTAAAGATAAACAACTAGATAGTCAGATCCCACACATACCAAGCATTTCAATAACATACACACAATATGCTCGATATGTGCAAACACAACATGGCATCACAACATGACTCTACGACTCAAGTAATTTATTCAATAGGCTCCGAGGAGCGAGATATTACAAACAGGGGTCTCATGACCCAACATTCAGAGCATACAAATCAAAGCACAAGCGGAAGCTATCATGTCTGGGTACAGACATCTATAAATGAAAAAGGCTGAGAAGCCTGACTATCTATCAGATCCTGCCGAGGGCACAAGATCGTAGCTAAGGTAACAAGCTAAACGTCGAAGTCCACGTGGAACTACTAGTGAGACTGAAGTCTCTCTGCAAAAACATAAAATAGGCAAACGTGAGTACAAATGTACCCAGCAAGACTTACATCAGATCTATCTACACATGCATCATTATCAACAAAGGGGATGGTGGAGTTTGACTGCAGCAAGCCAGCTTTGACTCGGTGGCTATCCTAAACTACGACTGCAATGTAACTCTTTTGAGGTGGCGCACACGAGTCCACATATTCACCATATCAATACACCACTATGGAACTGCTTCCGTCTCCCTACGAGAACGCCATCCATAGCACTCACGCTTATCTTGCGCATTTTAAAGTATCCACTTTTCACTTGTCTATGAACTGATATAAGCAACCCAGAGGTCCTTTTCCGCGGACACGGCTATTCGAATAGTTGATGTTAACCCTGCAGGGGTGTACTTCTTCATACATGTTTCCACCACTTAGCGTCTGCACACGACATGTGCTCGGCAGACATCAAGCGAAAGCCGACGTGGGTGTAGACCACGACCTACCTAAACACTCAAGTCTCTAGTCCAGGTTTATCGCCTATTCGGGTTCCATCCATGAGGAGATCCGGCCGGAGTTTCGCTCACAGCCCCAAACGATGTGAACAGGGTTCCCGAGATACCAAACGGGCATCCGGTACACCGTGCCACGTACCTACCGCATCACAGCCCACCCCTACGGTCAGCGCTGTCCACGGCCTCCAGTAAGCTACAAACACCAGAAACTACTTGCAACTCCTGGACAGAGGACTAGGGTGAATAAGAAGTCGAGCGGGGTCATATTTCAGGGCCCAATGTATGGTAGTAGCTGAATCGTCGATCATAAACACAGAACTCAGTTCCTGAGGACGGCTGCAATGAGACAACCCACCATGTACTCCTACATGGCCTCTCACCGCTACCTTTACCAAATCGTGTTCACACACTTAGCTCACACACAGTAGGACATGTTCACACACCTCTGATTCATCCCCGATGAATCAGAACTGACTCAACTCTAAGCAGTAGCAGGCATGACAAACAAACATGAATGAGTAGGCACAACAGGGCTCAAACAACTCCTACTCATGCTAGTGGGTTTCATCTATTTACTGTGGCAATGACAGGTCATGCAGAGGATAAAGGGGTTCAACTACCGCAGCATGTAACAGTTGAATCGGCGTTGTCCTAATGCAGTAAGAGAGAGCAGGAGAGAGGGAGTGGGGTTGTATCGGAATGAACAAGGGGGTTTTGCTTGCCTGGCACTTCTGAAGATAACATTGAGTCTTCATCAGTGTCAACGATCGCATCATCGGTATCACGTCTATCGAGAGGGGACAAATACCGGCAACACAGAAGGGAACACAATTAATGCAATGCACAATATGATGCATGATCATGACATGGCAAAATGAATGTGTTTTGGGCTAATGCAACTAGCAACAGATTAAATAAAGTTGGTTTGAATACAAGATTCAAATTCAAACTCCATATGTGATTATTTAAATGCCCTTTAATTGATTTGTGCTAAACATCAGCTATAAGTTGTTCTAACATGCATGAAAATGGTACAGATGGATTCCTTGAATTTTTCTGATAATTTTTTATATATAATTTATTTAATTTGGAGTTACGGTTGAATTTCTATGAATTTTAGAAGTTTATACAATTTTCTGGAATTTCCTGAATAATAATAAATCCAGAAATGAATTTACTGCGTCAGCACTGCGTCACCGTGACGTCAGCAGGTCAACAGACGCTGCTGCTGGTCAAACCTGACCAGTGGGGCCCACTGGTCAGTGACTACGGCTAATCCTAATATAACTTAAACCTAACCTAGTTTAATTAGTCGGCCCGGGCCCGCATGTCAGTGAGTCAGTGGCTTAATTAAACTTTGTTATTAACTTAACCAAAGGTTAGCAGGGGACGGGCCCACACGTCAGTGACCCAGGGGGGTCAAATCCCTGGTCAGCAGGGCCTAACCCGCCGGCGGCTTGACGCCGGCGAGGCCGAGACGGCGGAGACCTTCGGGTTTCTTGCTCCAGCGTCCAAACGCCGCGCGGAGAGGCTCTGTGGGTTCCTAGCGCTCGTGCGCATCCGGAGAAGGCGACGGAAGGACGCGGGGTGGTCAGCGCTCGCCGGAGCGGGGCTTGCGGCGGCGGCCGGAGCTTCGGGTTCGAGCGTTAGGCGCTACGGCGCGTTTCACGAAGAACGGGTGGGATCTGCGGCTTCCTGAGGAAACGCTGAGCACGCCTACGTGCTCTGGTGCGACGTGCGGGGGTTGCAACCGCGGCGGCGACATGGCCGGCGGCGGGGAGCGCTCGGCTCCGGTGGTTGATGCGGCTAGGGGGCGAATTAGGCAACTAGGCATGGGGGAGACGATGCAGCGGCTCACCGCGGTTCTTCTGGTGCTGCTGGCGAGGCAGGGGAGGCACGGGGTCCGGCGAATCGACGGCGGGGATCACCGGCACCCGAGGTCGGAAACGGCAGCGTTGGAGATGCGGCAGAGCTTCTGGCGCCGCGTGACTCGATGGAGAGGACGACGACGTCGTGGCGGAGCTCGGGATCACGTCGGAGAGGTGGTGCAGTGGCTGTGGGTGCGGGGTTACGGCAGCGCGTCCATGGAGGCTTCGGCCATGGCGGGGAACGGGCAAGGAGAGGCGTAGGGGGGGTGAATAGGGTGTCGGCGAGGTCGGGGCGACGACCAGGAGCCGATCCACGCGGCGCAATGGCGACCAGGGCGATGCAGAGAGGCTGGGTGGTGCGTGGCGAGCTCGGGCGCGCCATGCTCACCTCCCTGCCTGCTCTGGCAAGGGGAAGCAGCTGGCTGGCACGGGCCAGCACAGTGCTGGGCCGGCCAGTGGGTTGCCAGGTAAGTGGCCAGGTAAAACTCTCTCTCTCTCTCTCTTTCTGTTTTAATTCTGTTTTCTATTTTGCAGGTTTGTTTTGAATTTGGTTTTGAAACCAATTCAATTTATTTTGCTTCTGACAATATTTTTAGGAGCTAAAAGAATTAAAACAATGCTCCACAAAAATATTTCAGAATTATTGGACCTATATTTATTTAACAGTAGATATAAGTCCAATTCAAATAGCTATTGATTTAATTCAAATACCGAAAATAAATGTTTCTGAGATACCGAAAATATTGGTTTGGATTTTACCTCTTGCCAATATTTCCAGAGGACAACAAGAACATTTTCTTGGACTTATTTGAAGCAATTTTTATCTTGATCATTTTTTTTAAAGGATTCTGAGGCTTTGAAAATTCCTCAATTCAAATTTCATTTGAATTTAAACATGATGCAGCAACCAAGCTAGTCCAAGGCCAGGGTAAAGCTAGGGATGTGACAATTCTGTGGTTTGAAGACTTGCAACCTTCAATCTATATGTACCCCTAGCACACCAAGCCACTGATTGATTTGTTCAAGGAGAAGGAGTTCCTTCATAAGAGCTAATCCGGACTTATGTAAGGACTTCGATACCCTCGTTGATGGTTCCCCCTCCTGAACTCGGTAGTGTTTTATTATAAGACTACTTTGTGGTCATGCTTGTCTTGGACAACGTCTTCACATGTTTGTAGCAGAACCAGCTCATGTCTTGGAGCTTGCTATCATAGTTCATCTCCCGAGAATCCCGCAACGTCATCTCGTCGATTTGTGTTGCAAACTTCCGTTTTTCTTCCTAGACTCGATGAGTCTGGAATATCCTGACACCAACCAGATCTGAATCTCAGGCAGATATGATGGTTGGAATATTTCCCAAGAATTATAATATTGGTCGCGTGATAACCGGTAAAGTGGATGTCGTGGCCAACACACCCAGCCGGAAGACCTGTTATTATAATATCTTGATTGATGAAGTTGGCCACCTCCCCATAGGGATTTCGTAGGGTTTACTCCCTAGTTGCCCCTATGGATTTTTGTGTTCCCGAAGTCCGACCTTTTACTTGATGTTTTAGATATCAAACCATATCTATGAATGGGTTACACTAGCACATCAAGGAGGACATTAGAAGCGGAGTTCTAAATGTCTCTCGGTCGATCATCCAGATTTTATTTCCTTGGCCCCGCCAAGGGTGAAATCTGAGAAGGTGTTATCCTCCTTTGCATCTGCATCCTCCATCACCATTCATCATGGTAGTAAGTTGTGTTACCGGACCCTTGACACGGATGTTGGTAAAACCTTGATGATTATGGAATTTCTCAAGTTCTTGAGAGCACGCGCAAGTGCTAGGTTTGATCGTCGGCATTAACTGTATAGCGCTCTCAGTTTCCTCGGTTATGCTATAGCCATTCCAATAGTGGGATAACTCTCTATTGTTGGGTTCTTCCCCAGCTACCAGAATCATTCCCAGCATTTGCATTTTGTTCCCAGCTTGCACCGCCAATGTGCCATTCTACCATGGGTCTCTTCCATTTCCGGTGATAAGCAAATTCATCCATTACGTTGTCTTCAACAAGGTAATCCACATCATCCAAGTCCGAGTATGCCATTCTACCGACCCCCTCCAAACGATCGCTCGAGAATTGTCCTAGGCTGGTTTAAAGAGTTTCAATGATCTCTGAATCAAAGGTAATTCTTCTGCCACTTAAGGGGATATATCTACGAATCACCCCCCCCCCTCCAGGATGTCTCGTTGAGGTATCATGTCAACTCAACTCCTCGCTACGTTGACAACCGTTCACCACCTTCTTAGGTGTGGAATCGTTGTCTACCTAGTGAACCTTCGTCATCTGTTCCACTCCATTCCTCTAGAGGTGTGCTTCGTCTCTCAGCTCGAGAGATGTTGCTATGTCCCATTCCGTGAGTTAATCCTGAGTTGTTCGTTCTTTGAGAAGATTAATTCTTCTAGAGTTTTCCTTCCCTCTTCTTGTCATGTTAGTTGGAGTTCTCAGAGAAAGACTTCGAGATAATGATGGTGATCGAATCAACGCTCTTATGAAGTGCACCCTGGATCGTGAAGATTATACTAGTTGCGTTTCCCCTTCACCTTACCCTACGCTTGAATCTCGGGACGAGATTTTTGTTTAGTGGGGGTGAGTTGTCACATCCCTGGTCCTGTTATGCACTAGGCTAGACCTCATGTGAGCATCATGTTTTAATTCAAATGAAATTTGAATTTAGGGATTTTCAAAGCCTCAGAAACCTTCTAAAAATGATCAACATTAAAATCTCCTCAAAGAAGTCCAAGAAAATGTTCCTCTTAGTCTCTGAAAATATTGCAAAGAGGTAAAACTCAAAACAATATTTTTGGTATCTCAGAGTTAATTATTTTGGGCCTTTGAATTAAATAAATAGCTATTTGCATTGGATATATATTTGATATATAAATAATATATGTCCAATAATACTGGAACATTTTATGTGGTTTGGTATATTTTAGTTCTAGCCACATAACTATTTCCAGGATTTTATAAAATGGTTTAGTGTCTAAAACTAAATCAAAACAAACTACAGAAAATAGAAAACAGAATTAAATAGAAATAAAAGAGAGAGAGAGAAGGACTTACCTGGCGCTCACCGAAGCCCACCTGGACAGCCCAACACTGTGCAGCCCAACCACCAGGGGGCATGCCTGTCTTCTTCCCGTGCCAGCGCACGAAGCAGCTCGGTGGCGAGCACCGCCACCGCGCTTGGCCACCTCCTGCCTGGTTGCCTCCCTCCTTGACGCCCGGAGACGCCACGCGCCTCCCCGACCCCCCTCTCACTTCCCCTCTCCCTCTGGACCGCTCCCCCTCCTCTGGCTCTCTCTTTCCCTCTCTTCCCTGTGATCCCCGAGCGCAGCCGTCGCCGCCGTTCGCCATAGCCGCAGCCACCAGCCCTCCCTCGCCCCTCCGCCAGTTCCAGAAGCTCCGCCGCTGACCTCTACACCGTCCCCGCCAAGCCACACAAGCGGACGCGCCCTGCAGCGGCTTCCCCGACCTCTTCTTCAAGCTTCGGCCGCCGAGATCGCCGGCGACCGTGTGCCCTCCCTGACGCCTCCCTGAGCTCCCCGAAGCCACCGTCGCAACCCCCGTGAGCTCCTCTCCGTTTCCCCTCTGACCCCCTGCTCGTTCTCGTGCCGTAGCTGCCGTCCCCGCAAGCACCAAGCTCTGGCCATCGCCATGGCCGGCGAACCTCGCGCCCCGGGGCTCTTCCGCTCGCTCCAGTAGCTCCCGCGTGCTCTCCATGTCCCCAGGGTCCCGATGCGCTCCTCTGCTCTCTGGCTAACGCGCTGCAGCCACCGCGTCGTGCTGGCCCGAGCTCCGGTCGCCGCCTCTCTCACCGTAGTTGCCTCTACCGGCCACCCCAGCCGCGGCCACAGCCACCGCTGGACGCACCGCGTCGCGGACGTTCTAATGAGCCAAACCGCGCGCCAAACCATCGCCCCTAGCTCAAATCCGAGCCGCGCCGCCGTGCGGAATAGTCGCCACCGGCGATACCCCGGCGACTGCCGATGGGGCACGCTTAATTAGTGTTAATGGCCCCACTAATTAAACCCACAGCCACTGACAGTGGGCCCCACCCCTGGTCAAACCCCAGTCAGCGCTGGGTTTGACCGGGATTAGCTCCTGTGTCACTGACGTGTGGCCCCCACACGTCAGGTTTGACCTGGGGCGCCCAGTTGACCCTGCTGACGTCACTGTGACGTGGTGCTGACGCCATAAATCATTTTCTAGAATTATTTTAATTCTAAATATTCAGGAAATTCCAGAAAATGCCTAAAACTTCTAAAATTCATAGAAATTCAACCGTAACTCCAAATTAAATAAATTATATATGAAAAATTATCAAAAAAATTCAAGGAATCCAGCTGTACCATTTTCATGCATGTTAGAACAACTTATAGCTGCTGCTTAGCACAAATCAATTAAATGGCATTTGAATAATCACATATGGAGTTTGAATTTGAATCTTGTATTCAAACCAACTTCATTTAATCTGTTGCTAGTTGCATTAGCTCAAAACACATTCATATTGCCATGTCATGAGCATGCATCATATTGTGCATTGCATTGATTGTATTTCTTCTTTGTTGCCGGTATCTGTTCCCTCCCGGTAGACGATGTTCCGACGTTGTGATCGTTGACACTGATGAAGACTCAATGTTATCTTCAGAAGTGCCAGGCAAGCAAAACCCCCTTGTTCATTCCGATACAATCCCACTCTCTCGCTCCTGCTCTCTTTTACTGCATTAGGACAACAACGATTCATCTGTTACCTGCTGCGGTAGCTGAACCCCTTTATCCCTTGCATGACCTGTCATTCCACAGTAAATAGATGAAACCCACTAGCATGGGTAGGAGTTGTTTGAGCCCTGTTGTGCCTACTCATTCATGCTTGTTTGTCATGCCTGCTACTGCTTAGAGTCGAGTCAGGTCTGATTCATCCGGGATGAATCAGAGGCGTGTGAACATGTCCTACGGTGTGTGAGCTAAGCGTGTGAACATGATTTGGTAAAGGTAGCGGTGAGAGGCCATGTAGGAGTACATGGTGGGTTGTCTCATTGCAGCCGTCCTCAAGAACTGAGTTCTGTGTTTGTGATCCATGATTCAGCTACTACCACGCATTGGGCCCGAAACCAATGGACCCTCTCGGCTTCTTGATCACCCTTGTCCTCTGTCCAGGAGTTGCAAGTAGTTTCTGGTGTTTGTAGTATGCTGGAGGCCGTGCGCAGCGCTGACCGTAGGGGTGGGCTGTGATGCGGTAGGCATGTGGCACGGTGTACCGGGCGCCCGTTTGGTGTCTCGGGAACCCTGTTCACATCGTTTGGGGCTGTGAGCGAAACTCCGGCCGGATCTCCTCATGGATGGAACCCGAATAGGCGATAAACCTGGACTAGAGACTCGAGTGTTTAGGTTGGCCGTGGCCGACACCCACATTGGGCTTCCGCTTGAAGGTTGCCGAGTACATGTCGTGTAAACGGCGGTAAGTGGTGAGAGCGTGTGTGAAGAAGTACACCCCTGCAGGGTTAATATGATCTATTCGAATAGCCGTGTCCGCGGAAAAGGACTTCTGGGTTGCTTATATCAGTTCATAGACAAGTGAAAGTGGATACTCTAAAATACGCAAGATAAGCGTGAGTGCTATGGATGGCGTTCTCGTAGGGAGACGGGAGCGGATCCATAGTGGTGTATTGATATGGTGAATATGTGGACTCGTGTGCGCCACCTCAAAAGAGTTACTTGCAATCGTAGTTCAGGATAGCCACCGAGTCAAAGCTGGCTTGCTGCAGTTAAACCCCACCACCCCTTTGTTGATAATGATGCATATGTAGATAGTTCTGATGTAAGTCTTGCTGGGTACATTTGTACTCACGTTTGCCTATTTTATGGTTTTGCAGAGAGACTTCAGTCTCACTAGTATTTCCGCGTGGTCTTCGACGTTTAGCTTGTTACCTCAGCTACGATCTTGTGCCTCGGCAGGATTTGGTAGATAGTCAGGCTTTTCAGCCTTTTCCAGTTATAGATGTCTGTACCCAGACATGATAGCTTCCTCTTGTGCTTTGACTTATATGCTCTGATTGTTGGGTCATGAGACCCATGTTTGTAATATCTCGCTCCTCGGAGCCTATTGAATAAATTACTTGAGTCATAGAGTCATGTTGTGATGCCATGTTGTATTTTCACATATCGAGCATATTGTGTGTATGTTATTGAAATGCTTGGTATGTGTGGGATCTGACCATCTAGTTGTTTATCTTTAGTAGCCTCTCTTACCGGGAAATGTCTCCTAGTGTTTCCACCGAGCCATGGTAGCTCGCTACCGCTCCGGAACACTTAGGCTGGCCGGCATGTGTCCTTCTTCGTTCCTGTGTCTGTCCCTTCGGGGAAATGTCACGCGATGAATACCGGAGTCTTGTTAGCCTGCTACAGCCCGGTTCACCGGAGTCCTGCTAGCCCAGTGCTACAGCCTGGATTCACTCGCTGATGACCGACACGTTCGATGCTGGGTCATGGATGCCTGTCCCTGTAAGTCTGTGCCACTTTGGGTTTACGACTAGCCATGTCAGCCCGGGCTCCTTATCATATGGATGCTAGCGACACTGTCATATACGTGTGCCAAAAGGCGCAAACGGTCCCGGGCTAAGGTAAGGCGACACCCGTGGGAATACCGTGCGTGAGGCCGCAAAGTGATATGAGGTGTTACATGCTAGATCGATGTGGCATTGAGTCGGGGTCCTGACAACATGTGATTGATGTGTACCTTACCAGTACTCGTAGTAACTCCTGGGTATTTGATACCGGTGCCGTTGCTCATATTTGTAACTCATAGCAGGAGCTGCGGAATAAACGGAGACTGGCGAAGGACGAGGTGACTATGCGCGTCGGGAATGGTTCCAGAGTCGATGTGATCGCCGTCGGCACGCTGCCTCTACATTTACCTACGGGATTAGTTTTGAACCTTAATAATTGTTATTTAGTGCCAAGTTTGAGCATGAACATTGTATCTGGATCTCGTTTAATACGAGATGGCTACTCATTTAAGTCTGAGAATAATGGTTGTTCGATTTATATGAGAGATATGTTTTATGGTCATGCTCCGATGGTCAATGGTTTATTCTTAATGAATCTCGAGCGTAATATTACACATGTTCATAGTGTAGATGCCAAAAGATTTAAAGTTGATAACGATAGTCCCACATACTTGTGGCACTGCCGCCTTGGTCACATTGGTGTCAAGCGCATGAAGAAGCTCCATGCCGATGGACTTTTAGAGTATCTTGATTATGAATCATTTGACACGTGCGAACCATGCCTCTTGGGAAAAATGACCAAGACTCCGTTCTCCGGAACAATCGAGCGAGCAACCAACTTGTTGGAAATCATACATACCGATGTGTGCGGTCCAATGAGCATTGAGGCTCGCGGAGGATATCGTTATGTTCTCACTCTCACTGATGACTTGAGTAGATATGGGTATGTCTACTTAATGAAACACAAGTCTGAGACCTTTGAAAAGTTCAAGGAATTTCAGAATGAGATAGAGAATCAACGTGACCGAAAGATAAAATTCTTACGATCAGATCGTGGAGGAGAATACTTAAGTCATGAATTTGGTACACACTTAAGGAAATGTGGAATCGTTTCACAACTCACGCCGCCTGGAACACCTCAGCGAAACGGTGTGTCCGAACGTCGTAATCGCACCCTATTGGATATGGTGCGGTCTATGATGTCTCTTACTGATTTACCGCTATCATTTTGGGGATACGCTCTAGAGACAGCTACATTCACTTTAAATAGGGCACCGTCTAAATCCGTTGAGACGACACCGTATGAATTATGGTTTGGAAAGAAACCTAAGCTGTCGTTTCTAAAAGTTTGGGGATGTGATGCTTATGTCAAGAAACTTCAACCTGAAAAGCTCGAACCCAAGTCGGAAAAATGCGTATTCATAGGATACCCTAAGGAAACTGTCGGGTATACCTTCTACTTAAGATCCGAAGGCAAGATCTTTGTTGCCAAGAACGGATGCTTTCTAGAAAAAGAGTTTCTCTCGAAAGAAGTAAGTGGGAGGAAAGTAGAACTCGATGAAGTACTACCTCTTGAACGGGAAAGTGGCGCAGCGCAGGAAACCGTTCCTGTGATGCCCACACCAACTGAAGAGGAAAACAATGATAATGATCAAGGTACTTCGGATCAAGTTACTGCTGAACTTCGTAGGTCCACAAGGACACGTTCCGCACCAGAGTGGTACGGCAACCCTGTCCTGGAAATCATGTTGTTAGACAACAATGAACCTTCGAACTATGAAGAAGCGATGGCGGGCCCGGATTCCAACAAATGGCTTGAAGCCATGAAATCCGAGATAGAATCCATGTATGAAAACAAAGTATGGACTTTGACAGACTTGCCCGATGATCGGTGAGCGATAGAAAACAAATGGATTTTTAAGAAGAAGACGGACGCGGATGGAAATGTTACCATCTATAAGGCTCGACTTGTCGCTAAGGGTTATCGACAAGTTCAAGGGATTGACTACGACGAGACTTTCTCTCCCGCAGCAAAGCTGAAGTCCGTCCGAATCATGTTAGCAATTGCCGCATACTATGATTATGAGATATGGCAGATGGACGTCAAAACGGCATTCCTTAACGGGCATCTTAAGGAAGAGCTGTATATGATGCAGCCGGAAGGTTTTGTCGATCCTCGGAACGCTAACAAAGTATGCAAGCTCCAGCGATCCATTTATGGACTGGTGCAAGCATCTCGGAGTTGGAACATTCGCTTTGATGAGATGATCAAAGCGTTTGGGTTTATGCAGACTTATGGAGAAGCCTGCGTTTACAAGAAAGTGAGTGGGAGCTCTGTAGCATTTCTCATATTATATGTAGATGACATACTCTTGATGGGAAATAATATAGAATTTGTGGACAGCATTAAGGCCTACTTGAATAAGTGTTTTTCAATGAAGGACCTTGGAGAAGCTGCTTACATATTAGGCATCAAGATCTATAGAGATAGATCGAGACGCCTCATAGGTCTTTCACAAAGCACATACCTTGATAAGATTTTGAAGAGTTTCAAAATGGATCAGTCCAAGAAGGGGTTCTTGCCTATCTTACAAGGTGTGAGACTGAGCTCGGCTCAGTCACCGACCACGGCAAAAGATAAAGAAGAGATGAGTGTCATCCCCTATGCTTCAGCCATAGGATCTATTATGTATGCCATGCTGTGTACCAGACCCGATGTAAACCTTGCCGTAAGTTTGGTAGCAAGATACCAAAGTAATCCCGGCAAGGAACACTGGACATCGGTTAAGAATATCCTGAAGTACCTGAAAAGGACGAAGGGCATGTTTCTCGTTTATGGAGGAGACGAAGAGCTCGTCGTAAAGGGTTACGTCGACGCTAGCTTCGACTCAGATCTGGATGACTCTAAGTCACAAACCGGATACGTGTATATGTTGAATGGTGGAGCAGTAAGCTGGTGCAGCTGCAAGCAGAGCGTCGTGGCGGGATCTACGTGTGAAGCGGAGTACATGGCAGCCTCGGAGGCAGCGCATGAAGCGATTTGGGTGAAGGAGTTCATCACCGACCTAGGAATCATACCCCATGCGTCGCGGCCGATCAAACTCTTCTGTGACAACACTGGAGCTATTGCCCTTGCCAAGGAGCCCAGGTTTCACAAGAAGACCAGGCACATCAAGCGTCGTTTCAACTCCATCCGTGAAAATGTTCAAGATGGAGACATAGAGATTTGAAAAGTGCACATGGATCTGAATGTCGCAGATCCGCTGACTAAACCTCTCTCGCGTGCAAAACATGATCAACACCAGAACTCTATGGGTGTTCGATTCATCACAATGTAACTAGATTGGTGACTCTAGTGCAAGTGGGAGACTGTTGGAAATATGCCCTAGAGGCAATAATAAAAGTATTATTATATTTCAATGTTCATGATAAATGTCTTTTATGCATGCTATAATTGTATTATCCGGAAATCGTAATACACGTGTGAATACTTAGACCACAATATGTCCCTAGTGAGCCTCTAGTTGACTAGCTCGTTGTGGTCAACAGATAGTCATGGTTTCCTGACTATGGACATTGGATGTCGTTGATAACGGGATCACATCATTAGGAGAATGATGTGATGGACAAGACCCAATCCTAAGCATAGCATAAAAGATCGTGTAGTTCGTTTTGCTAGAGCTTTGCCAATGTCAAGTATCTCTTCCTTCGACCATGAGATCGTGTAACTCCCGGATATCGTAAGAGTGCCTTGGGTGTATCAAACGTCACAACGTAACTGGGTGACTATAAAGGTGCATTACAGGTATCTCCGAAAGTATCTGTTGGGTTGACACGGATCGAGATTGGGATTTGTCACTCCGTATGACGGAGAGGTATCTCTGGGCCCACTCGGTAATGCATCATCATAATGAGCTCAGTGTGACCAAGGTGTTGGACACGGGATCATGCATTACGGTACGAGTAAAGTGACTTGCCGGTAACGACACTGAACAAGGTATTGGGATACCGACGATCGAGTCTCGCGCAAGTAACGTACCGATTGACAAAGGGAATTGCATACAGGGTTTGATCGAATCCTCGACATCGTGGTTCATCCGATGACAACATCGAGGAGCATGTGGGAGCCATCATGGGTATCCAGATCCCGCTGTTGGTTATTGACCTGAGATCGTCTAGGTCATGTCTGCATGTCTCCCGAACCCGTAGGGTCTACACACTTAAGGTTCGGTGACGCTAGGGTTATTAGGAAGACTAGTATGTGACTACCGAATGTTGTTCGGAGTCCCAGATGGGATCTTGGACGTCACGAGGAGCTCCGGAAGGGTCCGGAGGTAAAGATTTATATATGGGAAGTTGTCAAACGGACACCGGGAAGTTTCGGGGTCATACCGGTATTGTACCGGGGCCACCGGAAGGGTTCCGGGGGTCCACCGGGAGGGGCCACCCCTCCCGGGGGGCCACATGGGCTGCGTGGGGCAGGGAGCCAGCCCCTGGTGGGCTGGGCGCACCCCCTCCCTTGGGCCCTTGCGCCTAGCGTTGAGGGGGGAACCCTAGAGGGGGCGCCCCCTTGGCTTGGGGGGCAAGCCACCCTCTCCCCCTCTCCCCTTGGCCGCCGCACCCCCTTAGATGGGTTCTAGGGGGCCGGCCCCCTTCTCCCTTCCCCCTATAAATAGAGGGGTGAGGGGAGGTCAGCCGCACCACCCTCCAAGGCGCAGCCCTCCCCTCCCCAACACCTCTCCTCCTCCGTTGTGTGCTTGGCGAAGCCCTGTCGGAGTACTGCCTCTCCACCATCACCACGCCGTCGTGCTGCCGGTGGAGCTGTCTTCCTCAACCTCTCCTTCCCCCTTGCTGGATCAAGAAGGAGGAGACGTCTCCCGTCCCGTACGTGTGTTGAACGCGGAGGTGCTGTCCGTTCAGCACTTGGTCATCGGTGATTCGAATCACGTTCGAGTACGACTCCATCATCACCTTGCAAGCTTCCGCACGCGATCTACAAGTGGTATGTAGATGCAAACTCACTCCCTCGACTCGTTTCTTAGATGAACTCATAGATGGATCTTGGTGAAACCGTAGGAAAAATTTTAATTTTCTGCAACGTTCCCCAACATATTAGTGGGTCAAAAACTGTCGCGGCAGATGGAAGAACAAAGAAAGATGAAGAACTGTGCGGAAGAACTCGGGAACCCTAGAAACAGATCTAAATAAGAAGGAGAAAGGAAGCTTACCACTGCAGATCTACTGCGGAAGAAGGATGACGAAAGTCTGGTCCGTTTCAGGTTGATGCAGCGGCCTTTGTTGATGCAGATCTCGAAGGTCGCGGACAGCGGCGGAGCTCCAGAGCTTGGGCATCGCGAGGAATAAGAAGGCAAAAGGGGAAAAGAGAGAAGGGCCCTTGGACCTTATTTATAGAGGAGAGAGTAAAACAGCATGCGCGGGAATCAAGGAGCCGGAAACGGTGGGATAAGTGCGCCTGTCACCTCGATTTTTGGGATAACCATTAAGTGAAGGAAATCTTTTTTAATTATTTTTTACAGAGATGATGTCATGATGGACCGTTGCTGCGTTCAGAGGATGACGTCACGGCAGTTTACAAAGTTTCAGGAGAAGACAATATGGCGGTTTACGAAAGTACAAGAAGATGCCTGGATATTTGAAGTATTGAAGATTGACATGAACAAATTCAAATCAATCTGGGGCCTAATGTGGAGGATATAGCTACTGAGTATAAACCGGCCAGGAGGGTCCGGTTCACCCTTGATTATGTTAAAGCCCATGAAGATCCAGAAGATGGTGCTTTACTAAAGAAGCATAGAAGCCCGAAGCCCAAAGGCGGATTAGGGCCCATAGTGGTAAACCGCCATGACTATGTAAACTTGCATTATAAGTTAGGAAAGGAGAGACCGAGCCAGACACTTTGTATGAGTCGGCCTCGGGACTCTATAAACTGGCCGGGCATCAACCTGTGTATATAAAGGGGTGACCCGGCGGCAGTTTAGGGACAACAGACAACAACTCGAGACTCAGGCAAGCGTTTTCCGCTCCCTGATCATTGAAACCCAAACAATCCCATCACAACTAGACGTAGGCTTTTACCTTCAGCGAAGGGGCCGAACTAGTATAACTCCTGTGTCCCTTGTCCGATTTAACCCCTTCAAGCTAACCCGTTGCGATGGCTCCACGACTAAGTCCTTTCACAAGGACATCTGACATGATAATTCCACGACAATATGTCTTGGATACATTTGCACCCTTGCATGTAATCTAACCCATGTAGGTACTTGGATGCATCTAAATCTATGAGATTGAAACTCTCTCACGTCTTGAGCAATCTCTACATCACCAAGTCTCTACTTCATGGTGGTTGAAGACAAGGAAGCATGAAGCCCTTCAATTATATCCTTTGACAAATTCCTATATCAAATTTCATGATTCTTATTTTGGATACACAAGTGCTTTTCCTTGCAAATCTAATCCATGTAGGTAGATGAACTCCAATCACAAGTGGCTCTCCAAATGAACTACATCAACATTGAGCATCCCACACAAGTTCAACTACATGATCAAGTTCAAACACCACCACCCAAGGTATGATATTCCATCTTAGAGAAGCTTTACCCCAAGACATGGGTCAAAGCAACTCAACAAGATGAGAATACATCAAGATGCTTAAATGAAAAACGGCAACCCCATTTTGAGCTTAAAGGATGAGTATGACCTATGATCAAGTGTCCTCACTTGACTCCTACGTCAATATACTCTAACATAGGTGACTTTGTCGTCGACCTACTCTAGATGAAGTTCTCTAGTGTTTCTCCTTGTTATTGCCTATTGTCTCATGCATATGTGTTCCCCTTTCAAAAGAACTTCATCTAGACTTATTCTCTTTTATTTCTGTTCTGCATTTCTCTGCATCCAATTCATTGCAAATCCTTTAGTTAATTCCCTGAAAATCCTTGTGAGATTTTACTTGCTTAGTGAGCTGAGCTGACTGGTGCACTTTCTCTGAAATGAATTCGGACAAACCGACTTTCTTCTTTCGGTCGTACCAAAACTTCTCGGTGCCACCGAAGGAATAGACTCGGTGCAGCCGACTTCAACTCTGAGAAAGCACACTGTCATTTGCATTCTGCACATTTTGTTCCAGCTCCACTCGATGATTCTTATCCTCTACCAGCATCATATTCTATGTGCTGCTTTGCTCTGTGACTCAAGGACCAAACCTATTTTTACTCACACTCCAGAAGACCCTTCTTGGAAATTGATGTCAAAGGGGGAGAGAGAGAGTTCACATCAAAGATAAATCACTCCAACAGGGGGAGAGAGACACACCTTTTTCTTTTCAAAAGAAAGACCTCAGTTGCTTGATATTCAAAGAGGAGAGAAGTTACATGTCTTTAGAGGGGAAAGACATGTTCATATAGTTTTTGTGTTTGCTTTGCTCCGATTTTTTATTCCCTATCTTCTCCCAATATCCATTATAAGATTCAAGGGGAGCAAGACATCTAAGGGAATGAAATCTTCAAATTCATTGCATATGTTTATTTTTGGGCATGTCTACACTCAATTGGAGTACCTAGTACTCACTCTATACATGTCATCCCAATCTTGGTACTCTTGTGGTTTACTGTTCTTGCTATGCTTAGTAGATGTTTGTATGTTGTCTAACCTTGTTTACTCAGGTTCATCTCTTCCAAAGCCAGTTCAAGATCACAAGGTAAGTATATGCATCACATTCATGTGCATGAGGATCTCTTGCGGATTTACATATTGTTTGCAAGGACTCATAAGCATGAAGGTACATTTCTCATGTTCACACCATTTGCTCTGATGCATATAGCCAAGATACATGTAACTCATTGCTTGCTCTATCATGATTATGCACTCACATGATCATATCTTCCATATTTACATGATAGAATACATGTAGGGGGAGCCTATGCATGTTACATGTCTTTCCAATGCTTTACTTGCCTTTCTCTATATCTTTATCTAAAGCTTTGATGTATGTTGTCATCAATTACTAAAAAGGGGAGATTGAAAGAACAAGTGCTCCTAGGTGATTTTGGTAATTAATGTCAACATATCACTTGTTCGACTAATACTTTCATCTAGTATATTTCAAATAAGTCCAACGGTGGAGTGGCATGGACAGGAGGATGTGGAACCCCTTCAATATGCTAAGGACAAAAGATTGGCTCGAGCTTCAAAGTCCAAGACTCTACATTTTATATTTTAGTGATCCAAGATCACATTGAGTGTGTAGGAAAGCCAATACTATTAAGAGGGGATGAGGTGTTGCTTAATGGCTTGCTTGCTCAAAGTGCTTAGTGATATGCTCTAAAGCCCTCAACCACTTTCTCATATCCACATATGTCCCAAAACCAAAAGTTAAACTCGGCCCCACCGATTTGATCTATCCGGTGCAGCCGAGTTCATTCGACATAGCCACTGCCAGAAACCCTATTCTTTTCGGTCTCACCAATAGGGATCTCGGTCTCACCGAGATGGGATTGCAAACTCTCTGTTTCCCTTCCTAACATTTTGGTCTAACCGAGATAAGTGATCGGTCCCATCGAGTCTGCAATGCAAACTCTCTGTTTCCATTTCGAAACGCTTCGGTCCCACCGAGACAAGCGAATCGGTCCCACCGAGTTTGCCTGACCAACTCTTTGGTTAGCTTATTACCAAAGTCGGTCCAATCGAGTTTGAGTAATTGGTCCAACCGAGATTATGTTATGCCCTAACCCTAATGATATCGGTCCCACCGAGATGACATATCGTTCCACCCAAATTGCCTAACGGTCACATATGCACTAAATCGGTCCGACCGAGTTTTCTGATTCAGTCCCACCGAGTTTGGTATAATGTGTGTAATTGTGAGATTTTGTGTGGAAGCTATATATACCCTCCACTCTCTCCTCATTCGTGAGGGAAGCTATTAGAACGTGCCTACACTTCCATTACCCATTTTCTGAGAGAGAGCCACGTACTCATGTGTTGAGACCAAGATATTTCAATCCAACGATATCAATCTTGATCTCTAGCCTTCCCCAAATTTCTTTCCACTCAAATCATCTTTCCACCAAATGAAATCCTATGAGAGTGAGTTTAGTGTTGGGGAGACTATCATTTGAAGCACAAGAGCAAGGAGTTCATCATCAACACACCATCTATTACCTTTTGGAGACTGGTGTCTCCTAGATTGGTTAGGTGTCACTTGGGAGCCTCCGACAAGATTGTGGAGTTGAACCAAGGAGTTTGTAAGGGCAAGGATATCGCCTACTTTGTGAAGATCTACCCTAGTGAGGAAAGTCCTTCATGGGCGATGGCCATGGTGGGATAGACAAGGTTGCTTCTTCGTGGACCCTTCATGGGTGGACCCTCCGTGTACTCGCGCAGCAGTTACCCTTCGTGGGCTGAAGTCTCCATCAACGTGGATGTACGATAGCGCCACCTATTGGAACTACGACAAAAACATCCGTGTCTCCAATTGCGTTTGCACACTCCAATACCATCCCTTCACTTTATTGTAAGTTGCATGCTTTACTTTCCGCTGCTCATAGACTCTTTGCATGCTTGCTTGATATGTATTGTGAATTTTTAAACTTATGCTTAAACTCCACCCAAACTTGAAAAACATAAAAACTGCGAAGTTTGTGCGTTGAGTGTCTAATCACCCCCCACCCCCCTCTAGACACCTCTTCTCGATCCTTTCAGTGTGCGAGAGCAACGGTCAGACCCCTCCGCCGATGCTCCAGATTGGTATAGCGCCCACAGTGAGTTTCATTTCAATGGTCATTAGTTACTAGTATTCACATTTGAGTTGCATCATGCTAACAAGACATTGCAAATGATCTTTGGTGCAGCATGCCTCCCGACAGGCATCGACCGATCCTTCTCCCTTTGCAACTGGCGCAATCCCGACCGGTCCTTCACCTCCGTGATGATGCTTAACAAATGCATACTTAGTTTTCCCAAGTGTTTTTCTTAAAAAATGCATACTTAGCTTAAGAAATTACCTAGGATAGCCCAATAATGATCTATAATTAGCTTAGCTAGTTCATTTATGACATATTTAGGTTAGTTAGGTAAAGAATGGCATAATAACCTTGGTTTAGCTCCAAACTGTCATATAATTAGTTTATTTTCCTCCAAAATAACAAAATAACCTTACCTAGCTCCGAAATGACCGATTTTCACTAGGATACCTCTAAAATGACTTACACTTACCATTTTGTCCTCCAAAATGAATAAATAGGCTTAGTTAGCTAAAAATGCCATAACTACCTAGGTTAGCTCAAAAATGACCTATACTTAGCTTCTTTAGTTCATTTATGACATACTTAGCACACTTCAGTAAAAAATGGCATAATAACCTTGGTTTAGCTCCAAATTGTCATATCATTAGTTTATTTTCCTCCAAAATGACAAAATAACCTTACCTAGCTCGAAATGACCGATTTTAACTAGGATAGCTCTAAAATGACCTATACTTAACATTTTGTCATCCAAAATGAAGAAATATGCTTAGTTAGCTAAAAAATGGCATAACTACCTATGTTAGCTCAAAAAGGACTTATAGTTAGCTTCTTTGTTTATTTATGACATACTTAGCATACTTAGGTAAAAAATGGCATAATAACCTTGGTTTAGCTCCAAACTGTCGTATCATTAGTTTATTTTCCTCCAAAATGATAAAATAACCTTACCTAGCTCAAAAATGGCCGATTTTAACAAGGATAGCTCTAAAATGACCTACACTTACCATTTTGTTCTCCGAAATGAATAAATATGCTTAGTTAGCTAAAAAATAGCATAACTACCGAGGTTAGCTAAAAAATGAACTATACTTAGCTTCTTTAGTTCATTTATAACATACTTACCTAGGTCAAAAATGGCATAATAATCTTGGTTACCTCCAAATTGAAATATACTTACCTTATTGTCCTTGAAAATGTCATCATAACCTAACTTAGCTCCAAAATGACCTATTTACCTAGGTTAGCTCTAAGATGACCTACATTTAGCATTTTATTTCCTCCAAAATGATATAATATGCTTAGTTAGCTACAAAATGACATAACCTAGGTTACCTTAGTTAGAAGAAGAAGAAGATAAAGAAGAGGAGAAAAACAAAGAAGAAAAATTCTTCTTCTTCTTCTTCTCCTTCTTCTTCTCCTTCTTCTTCTTATTCTTCTTCTTGTTCTAACTTTCTTCTTACCCAATTTGTAGAATTGCTTTAGGTCACGGAAGCTTGCGTTGATGGAGTCTAATCTTCTCCTTGTCCTTCCTTTTTGTTTGGATTTTGTAGGATTAACAATGTTAAACTTGTTTTTTTGAGTGTACATAGTAGGGAAAAACCCCACTGCAATTTTTATATTATAATAAGGAACAAAAAACAAAATGTTCCACTATACAGAAGGCTTGAGATAAGCCAAGAATACAGAAAAGAAAAATAAACAAGAGACAAACTAGCTACTAGGATTACAACACAAGATTAACAAGCCATGAACAGTAGGCTCCAGCATAGCTCTTCTTAATTCTAAATCTGAGTAAGTTTAGCTCCTCCAAGAAGATAGCTTTCCATCTCTGAATGCTAGGATGAATTGCTTGGAAGATAAAGTTGTTCCTTGATATCTAGATAGGCCAAGAAGCAAGGATGATGATTTCCATGAAAAATGGCACATGAAGTTTCTATTTGAGATCAACAAAGGCTTCCAGTACTGAAACGTTTGTCTGTCTTGAGGGACATATCAGGTCCCAACACTGAGCTGCAAAAGGACAGGTCCAGAAGAGATGTTGTAGGGTTTCCTCCTGTGGGCAATTATTGATAGCACCGTTATAGTTGTCCAGATGAAAAGTTTTCCTTCTCAGAAGGTTTCTAGTATTGAGCCTGTCATGGAGTAGTCTCCAAAAAAACAACTTGTGCTTTGGCTGACAGGAGCTGTTCCAGATCCAGTTGAATTGTTGTGGCACTATTTTAACTCCCATCAGAACTTTATATGCCTTAGCAACTGAAAATTTCTCATTTCCCCAAATGTAACTCCAGGTGTCAGTGCAATCTAGGGTGTCAGAGGCCCTTAAAGCAATGCAAATGTCTTCCATAGCTTCAAATTCCTGGAAAGCTTGCACAGTCAGAGGTAAATGAAATAGATCCTCCAAATATTCAGTTTGGATAATGGTGTGAACAATAGCAGTCTTGTTCTTCACAAAAGAGGATAAATGAGGGAACATGTCTTGCAAACAAGCTGAGTGCCATAGATCAGTCCATAATAAATCACTTTTGCCATCACCTATGTTGCATCTGGCCAAGGATTTATAGTTATTAATAAGCTTAATGTTTGCCTTCCACCAAAAGGATCCAATCCAGCTACTACCAAGCAGTAAATCATTGTTGTAATATGATTCCCAAATCAAATTGACCCAAGGAATACTGTGTCTGTTATCAAACTTGTGCAGGTTCTTAAGTAGCAGGGCTTCATTTTGAACAAAGATATCCATCACCCCCAAACCACCCTCATTTTTTGGTCTGCAAACAGTGCTCCATGCCACCATGGCACGCCTGTGATTCTCCAGGTCAGGGCCTCTCCAAAGGCAATGCCTCAAGTACTTGATGGCTTGATTTTTAATAGTGACAGGCACATCAAGGCATCCCATGAGATAGATCAACAGAGAATTTAGGACATATTTCACCAGCAACAGTCTCCCAGCCATTGTCATGAAGGAAGACAAACCCACAAGCTTCTTCTGCAGTCTTGTGACAAGAGGGAAGCATTGCTCAAAAGTAGGCTTATGAGGACCTAAAGGTGCTCCCAAATATTGAATTGGTAAAGTTTCCTTTTTGTAGTGAAAAGTATTTATCAAGATCTCCACCTTCTCTTCTGGCACATTTATTGGAATCAGACTTGATTTATTATAGTTCACTTTAAGGCCAGTGGCATCTGCAAAAGTATTGAGAAGGGCTTTGAGACAATGTTAAACTTGTTACCTATATATGTATGCATGGATGAGACCATTGTATATATGCTTGTTGGATATGGACCTATATGCGCTTGTTGTTGGGTATGTATATGTGTTGGATCATCATATCCATATGGCAGGGATATGAGTATGCTTGTTGAAAGTATGTGCAAATATATATATATATATGTATATATATATATATGTGTGTGTGTGTGTGTGTGTGTGTGTGTGTGTGAAACTAATTGAATTTTAGGAAAAACAGAAAAACAAGGTACTACATGCACTTTGCCGTCTGCTGGCAGATGGCAAAGCTGCCACGTCTGTCGGATACCAGGTTCCGCGGACCCAAGAAAGGTTCAAACTCACGGGAGTGTGCGGAGGACTCAACCTGTCAAGCTGATCGACCCGCTACTCTCACGACCTACCTCGGTGAACAAGAAGGAAAATGACATAGCAGTTTATCCATGTTCGGTCCACCTTGCGGTGTAAAACCCTACTCCTACTTTGTGGTGGATTAGCCTCGTGGGGGCTGAGGATTAATTAGTACAAGTGTAAGAACTGCCTCAGGAGGCTTGTTCTTGCGATGAACTCTTGGGGATTCGATGAGTCAATAATCCGATGCCTCCTATGGTGGTGGCTAGGCTATATTTATAGTGGCCTTGGTCCTCTTCCCCAAAAACTTAGTCGGGGAGGGATCCCACAAAGGCCAAATTTGTAAGGGGACAAGTAGTACACTTGATCCTGACGAAAGGTGGTCTTTGCCTGCAAAGCTTCTGGTCGTGACGTCGTGGTGGGCACGGCGATGACATCCATCCTTCCATTCGGGCGGTCCTGGTCTCGCTGCACGCAAATGGCAACCTTTGGCTGATTCCTCAGGACTCCGCACCTATGCATGCCTCCTTTGTACTAAAGAGGAAACCTGCTGCTCTGGACCTGCTAGCGCATGCCCGCCCTTGGTCGTCATGGTTGATATCATTTTAGCCTCATGAGTGAGGTCTTGCATACTAATCTCCGCTCCTCAGGAGGCCGCGTGGGGAGGCCGCTCCTTCAGGAGGTCTTGACGTCGTCCGCCGAGGCTTGGCCCCTCGCGAGGGTCTTGTCTTGTCATGGTTGAAGATGGCCCATACCAGGCCGTCGATGGAGCCACACCGTGGCCCACAGGCAGGCAGGTCTGTGTACCCTGGTTCCCAGAACGCCGACAGAAGCCCCCAAGCCCAAGGCGGGCTCGCACTTGGCTTCGAGGCAAAGCCAAAGGGCAAGTGCGGAGCACCACGGTCCCCAATTGCCTGTGGACCGAGCTAACGCGTGGCACTTGATGGGACATGGGAATCTCCGCTTCCCTATGTTTCCTCGGCAACTGACATAAAGGCCAACTCTCGCAGCAAAGCATTCATTTTGTTCCCTTCTTCTTGCTCCAGATCTCATCACTCTCCTACCAAGAGCGCCTCCAGATGCACCAAGCCGTTGCTCCCGAGCTTCTCGTCAATGATGGGTAATAAGGCGAATCTTGCCGACGCGGCAACACACCCTGCTCCTGCCGTTGTTGCGGCCCTCAGCCCATCCACCATCACTGAAGCCAGGCATCTGGCTTCCGTGCTCCCACTGACAGCAAGCAACGACAACAAGGGGAGAGCGACCGAGCTTCGAGTTGGCTCCGCCGAGCATGGAGCCTTGGCGGGTACGTTGTTTCCCTTCTTCCTCCACAACATCTATGTGGGGCTCATCCCGCCTTTCTCCAAGTTCTTCTTCACCATCCTCGACCACTACCAGATCCACGCGCTTCACCTCCAGCCCAACTCTGTCCTCCTCTTGTCGATCTTCGTGTTCTACTGCGGGGCCTTCATGGGGGGAGGCCCTCCGTTGCGCTGTTCTACCACTTCTTCTCCCTCTGGATGCATGGCTCAAACTAGTGCTCCGGATGCGTCTCCTTCATCGCGCTCCATGATAGCAATGCGCTCATGAAGGCCGGCAAGAAGGTGGATGACTTTCGGTGCTGGTGGATCTACCTGGACGCTCGGAGCCATCATGCTCTGCTGGAGCTGTTGACTGGGCCGCCGGAGAAGCTGGGTCAGAGGTCTCACAAGAAACTCACCAAACCCAGGGCGGCGCCAGTCTTGAAGAAGATGCAGGTAGACATGGGCTCCGTGGCGCTGACGGGAGCCATGATCGTCCGCGAGTTCCTGACGCAGCGCCTAGCCCCCCTCCAAGCTCACTCGCACCCCATGTGGGACCTCAAGGGCGCAGAAGATGACCTCCGACTGCACTGAGGGAACCTGACGGACAAGGAGCTGGGAAAGGCTGTGCAAGTTGGGGCGACGTTCCGGAAGGATCTAGGCTGCCTTCCGGCCGCTTACCTTCCGCTGTATCACTACGACGATGGGGCGACGTTGGCCGCATCCATGCCACTCTTCAACGAGCGAGGTCTCATGCCACTCGGGCCTCCTGACTCCCTGGTGGCGGTGTCCTCTGGCGAGCGCTCCGTCGAGGGCAAGGAGAAGGAGGAGGACTCAGAGGCGACTGATGAAGGGATGGGGGAGACTTCTCCTCTGTGGAGCGAGCTCCTCTGGGGTCTTCCTGACGATGATGATGCCGGGGAAGGCTCGGTCAGGCGGTCCCCGCATCGTGCCGGGTTCATCATGAGGTCTAGGGGGACCTCGCAGTGGAGGCTGATCCGCGGGGCCCTAAAGGGGGGAACGGCGCCAGCACAGCCTGGGTGCAGCACCTGTCGTTGTTCTGTATACGGGGGTACCCAGACTTGCCTGCCTGTGGCCCACAGCGTGGCTCCATCAAGGGCCTGGTACGCCCCAGCTTCGGCATCAACAACTCAAGACCCTCATGAGTGGCCAGGCCTCATGAGGTGGACGACGCCAAGACCCCCAAGGGGATCGGCCTCCTCAGGCTGGCTCCCGAGTGGCGGAGAGTTCTTTGCAAGGTGCACCTCACGAGGCTCAGCTAACGTAAGCCAAGACGACCAAGGCCAGGCAGGCGCCAGGCGGGCGCTAGTGGGCGCAGAGTACCAGTTTCCTCTTTGGTGCAAAGGAGGCAAGTAGAGGTTTCCATTCTGGTGCAACAAGACCGAGACCGCCAGGACGGTAGGACGGAGGTCATCGCCGATCCCACCGCAGCGTCACAACCAGAGGCTTTTCGCAGGCGAAGACCACTTTAGTCAGGATAAGATGTACTTCATGTCCCCTTCAAATCTGGCCGTTGTGGGATCCCTTCCCGCCAACATTTGGGAAGAGGACTGTCGGATGTATGGTTCCGGCAAAACCCTTAAGGTTCGAACTCTGGGGTGCGCACGAAGATCTTCTCCCTACCGATCCACGCCCCAAAACCTCGCCGCGAATCTAAGCTACATGATGAACAACACAAGGGAGACAACGTTTATTCTGGTTCGGGCCACCGTTGTGGTCTAATACCCTAATCCAGGGTGTGGTGTGGTGGATTGCCTCTGGGGCTAATGATGAACCGTACAGAGGAAGAACAGCCTCACGAGGGGTGTTCTTGAGTTGGTGCGGTGTTCTGCTACGGAAGGATTCGATCCCTTTCTACTCTGGTGGCTATCTCTATTTATAGGGGCCCTAGTCCTCTTCCCAAATATTGAGCGGGAAGGGAGCCAACAACGGCCATTTTGATGGGGGACAGCTAGTACAAGCTATCCTGACTAAAGTTGGTCTTCGACTGCCAAAGGCACTGGTGATGACATCGTCCTGGGCTCCATGGTGATCTCCGTCCTGCCGTCCTGCTGGTCTTGGTCTCGTTGCACCGATAGGGAAACCTTTGCTTGATGCCTCGGTACTCCGCACCTGCGCTTGCCCCCTTTGCACCAAAGAGGAAACCAGGACACTGCGCTGGCTGGCGCCCGCCTGGTCTCGATCGTCATGGCTTGCATCACGAGCACCTTGCGAGGTACTCCTTGCCTTGATCTCTCCGCCTCCTTGCGAGCCTGCCTGGCGAGGGCGCCCCTCGGGAAGCCTTTCATTTTCCACCCCGCAAGGCTTGGCCCCTCGTCAGGGTCTTGAGCTTGGGTTGATTTAGACGGGCCATTCTGGGCTGCTGCTTGAGCCACGCCACAGGCAGGCAAGTATGGGGACCCCCATACCCAGAACACCAATGGTAGCCCCTGGGCCCAAGGCGCTCTTGGACTTGGCTTAGCAGCGAAGCCAAAGGGCAAGTGCAGAGCACGCTGGGCCTCAATAGGCTGCGGCCTTGGTCGACGGGTGGCGGTTGATTGGTCGTGGGCGTCTCCGCTTCCCCACGCTCCCCCAATATCCGCCTGGCTAGGCGGACATGAAGCCTTACACAGTTATTCCCTCCTTGCTGCCCGCGTGCTTCCAGTTCCCCTTTCTTCCTCGAACCTATGCTCCCGCTTCCAATCTGACTTGTGCTCTGCCCCCTCCATCACTATGGCACCAACTAGCAAAGAGAAGGGGAAGAAGCCCGTGTCCTCATCCAGCTCGTCTTTGGCAATCAAGCCCAACGTCGGCTGGTCGCTGGTACTCAATCTAGAGGCCTTGGAGAAGATCCACCTGCACTCGCCTCCGCCTTCAACGAGTGTGGAAGGACGATGGTTTAGCCTCATGAGTGAGGTCTTGCATACTAATCTCCGCTCCTCAGGAGGCCGCGTGGGGAGGCCGCTCCTTCAGGAGGTCTTGACGTCGTCCGCCGAGGCTTGGCCCCTCGCGAGGGTCTTGTCTTTCATGGTTGAAGATGGCCCATACCAGGCCATCGATGGAGCCACACTGTGGCCCACAGGCAGGCAGGTCTGTGTACCCTGGTTCCCAGAACGCCGACAGAAGCCCCCAAGCCCAAGGCGGGCTCGCACTTGGCTTCGAGGCAAAGCCAAAGGGCAAGTGCGGAGCACCGGGGCCCCAATTGCCTGTGGACCGAGCTAACACGTGGCGCTTGATGGGACATGGGCATCTCCGCTTCCCCATGTTTCCTCGGCAACTGACATAAAGGCCAACTCTCGCAACAGAGCATTCATTGTGTTCCCTTCTTCTTGCTCCAGATCTCATCACTCTCCTACCAAGAGCGCCTCCAGATGCACCAAGTCGTTGCTCCTGAGCTTCTCGTCAATGATGGGTAAGAAGGCGAAGCTTGCCGGCGCGGCAACACACCCTGCTCCTGCCGTTGTTGGGGCCCGCGGCCCATCCACCATCACTAAAGCCGGGCATCTTGCTTCCGTGCTCCCACTGACATCAAGCAACGACAACAAGGGGAGAGCGACCGAGCTTCGAGTTGGCTCCGCCGAGCATGGAGCCTTGGCGGGTACGTTCTTTCCCTTCTTCCTCCACAACATCTATGTGGGGCTCATCCCGCCTTTCTCCAAGTTCTTCTTCACCATCCTCGACCACTACCAGATCCACACGCTTCACCTCCAGCCCAACTCTGTCCTCCTCTTGTCGATCTTCGTGTTCTACTGCGGGGCCTTCATGGGGGGAGGCCCTCCGTTGCGCTGTTCTACCACTTCTTCTCCCTCTGGACGCATGGCTCAAACTAGTGCTCCGGATGCGTCTCCTTCATCGCGCTCCATGATAGCAATGCACTCATGAAGGCCGGGAAGAAGGTGGATGACTTCTGGTGCTGGTGGATCTACCTGGACGCTCGGAGCCATCATGCTCTGCTGGAGCTGTTGACTGGGCCGCCGGAGAAGCTGGGTCCGTGGTCTCACAAGAAGCTCACCGAACCCCGGGCGGCGCCAGTCTTGAAGAAGATTCAGGTAGACATGGGCTCCGTGGCGCTGACGGGAGCCATGATCGTCGGCGAGTTCCTGACGCAGCGCCTGGCCCCCCTCCAAGCTCACTCGCACCCCATGTGGGACCTCAAGGGCGCAGAAGATGACCTCCGGCTGCACTGAGAGAACCTGACGAACAAGGAGCTGGGAAAGGTTGTGCAAGTCTTGCTCCGGAAAGATCTAGGCTGCCTTCCGGCCGCTTACCTTCCGCTGTATCACTACGACGATGGGGCGACGTTGGCCGCATCCATGCCACTCTTCAACGAGCGAGGTCTCATGCCACTCGGGCCTCCTGACTCCCTGGTGGCGGTGTCCTCTGGCGAGCGCTCCGTCGAGGGCAAGGAGAAGGAGTAGGACTCGGAGGCGACTGATGAAGGGATGGGGGAGACTTCTCCTCTGTGGAGCGAGCTCCTCTGGGGTCTTCCTGACGATGATGATGCCGGGGAAGGCTCGGTCAGGCGGTCCCCGCATCCTGCCGGGTTCATCATGAGGTCTAGGGGGCCCTCGCAGTGGAGGCTGATCCGCGGGGCCCTAAATGGGGTAACGGCGCCAGCACAGCCTGGGTGCAGCACATGTCGTTGTTCTTGATACGGGGGTACCCAGACTTGCCTTCCTGTGGCCCACAGTGTGGCTCCATCAAGGGCCTCGTAAGCCCCAGCTTCGGCATCAACAACTCAAGACCCTCATGAGTGGCCAGGCCTCATGAGGCGGACGACGCCAAGACCCCCAAGGGGATCGGCCTCCTCAGGCTGGCTCCCGAGGGGCGGAGAGTTCTTTGCAAGGTGCACCTCACGAGGCTCAGCTAACGTAAGCCAAGACGACCAAGGCCAGGTAGGCGCCAGGCGGGCGCTAGTGGGCGCAGAGTACCAGTTTCCTCTTTGGTGCAAAGGAGGCAAGTAGAGGTTTCCATTCTGGTGCAACAAGACCGAGACCGCCTGGACGGTAGGACGGAGGTCATCGCCGATCCCACCGCAGCATCACAACCAGAGGCTTTTCGCAGGCGAAGACCACTTTAGTAAGGATAAGATGTACTTCATGTCCCCTTCAAATCTGGCCGTTGTGGGATCCCTTCCCGCCAACATTTGGGAAGAGGACTGTCGGATGTCGGGTTCCGGCAAAACCCTTAAGGTTCAAACTCTGGGGTGCGCACGAAGATCTTCTCCCTACCGATCCACGCCCCAAAACCTCGCCGCGAATCTAATCTACATGATGAGCAGCACAAGGGACACAACGTTTATACTGGTTCGGGCCACCGTTGTTGTCTAATACCCTAATCCAGTGTGTGGTGTGGTGGATTGCCTCTGGTGCTAATGATGAACCGTACAGAGGAAGAACAGCCTCGCGAGGGGTGTTCTTGAGCTGGTGCGGTGTTCTGCTACGGAAGGATTCGATCCCTTTCTACTGTGGTGGCTATCTCTATTTATAGGGGCCCTGGTCCTCTTCCCAAATATTGAGCGGGAAGGGAGCCAACAACGGCCATTTTGAAGGGGGAAAGCTAGTACAAGCTATCCTGACTAAAGTTGGTCTTCGACTACCAAAGGCACTGGTGATGACATCGTCCTGGGCTCCACGGTGATCTCCGTCCTGCCATCCTGCTGGTCTTGGTCTCGTTGCACCGATAGGGAAACCTTTGCTTGATGCCTCGGTACTCCGCACCTGCGCTTGCCCCCTTTGCACCAAAGAGGAAACAAGGACACTGCGCTGGCTGGCGCCCGCCTAGTCTCGATCGTCATGGCTTGCGTCACGAGCACCTTGCGAGGTACTCCTTGCCTTGATCTCTCCGCCTCCTCGCGAGCCTGCCTGGCGAGGGCGCCCCTCGGGAAGCCTTGTGTTGTCCACCCCGTGAGGCTTGGCCCCTCGTCAGGGTCTTGAGCTTGGGTTGATGTAGACGGGCCATTCTGGGCTGCTGCTTGAGCCACGCCACAGGCAGGCAAGTATGGGGACCCCCATTCCTAGAACACCGATAGTAGCCCCCGGGCCCAAGGCGCTCTTGGACTTAGCTTAGCAGCGAAGCCAAAGGGCAAGTGCAGAGCACGGTGGGCCTCAATAGGCTGCGGCCTTGGTCGACGGGTGGCGGTTGATTGGACGTGGGCGTCTCCGCTTCCCCACGCTCCCCCAATATCCGCCTGGCTAGGCGGACACAAAGCTTTACATAGTTATTCCCTCCTTGCTGCCCGCGTGCTTCCAGTTCCCCTTTCTTCCTCGAACCTATGCTCCCGCTTCCAATCTGACTTGAGCTCTGCCCCCTCCATCACTATGGCAGCAACCAACAAAGAGAAGGCGAAGAAGCCCGTGTCCTCATCCAGCTCGTCTTTGGCAATCGAGCCCGCCGTCGGCTGGTCGCTGTTACTCAATCTAGAGGCCTTGGAGAAGATCCGCCCGCACTCGCCTCCACCTTCAACGAGTGCGGAAGGACGACGGTTTGGCCTACATCCCATGCCTCCGTCGACAGGATTGTCACAGAGGTTCGATTCTCCGTCGACGCCCTATGGGCTGGCCTGGTCCCCCCTTTCTCTGCTTTCCCACTACAAGATCCATATGATGCATCTTGATCCTCAATCCATTACTCGTCTGCGAAGCCATGGTGGGCATTGCCCCTTCCGTTGCCCTCTTGCGTCAATTCTTCTCCTTGCGCCTAATCGACCCATTGCAGTGCTCGGGGTGCGTGAGCTTCCAGGCCGTGGCAGAGACGGCCGCCTCGGGGATCGATTTTAGCCTCTCACCTTCTATGAATGGGTTCCGGATGCGGTGGCTGTATGTGGATGTCGGAGTGCCCAGCCCCCTGCTCTCGTGAACCCCAGGCTTTCCTCGTCTAGCGTCGGCTGGGGAGGTTGAGAGCGCTCGGCATGATTGCGCCCCAGGTGGTGAAGGAGTTCCTCCAGTGTCGCGTTGCTCCTCTCTAGCACCATTCTCGACCGATGTGGACCCTGACAGGGCATCAGGACCGTATGAGGCTCCAGGATACAGAGCTGGCGCCTGAAATGTTGAGGAAGGTGCTGGAGGTCTTGACAGGCGACCCCTCGCCGGGCGATATCCGGCACGGGGGCAGCCTCCTGTACCTCTGCTCGGGCGGAGCCGAGTTCGCGAGGCAGATGCCTCACTTTGAAGAATGGGGGCTGCGCCCGACTGGCCTCGTGGGGCATCGCGAGAATCCCGTCGCCGTGGCTCCCTTCCCTGTTGCCAACACCAATCTTGCCTCAGAAATGGCTGTAGGGAGGCAAGCATCGCTGGAGGCGGGGGGATCTGGTGTCGAGATGCCGATGTCGCGCAGAGCTCCCGAGGCGTCATCCTCCGGAGCTTGCAAAGCCCGCCTTGAGGCGGTCGTTGGTGAGGGGGCGCAACCTGCGGCTCCCGAGGCTGAAGCCCCTGAGGCCTCGGCAAGCCACCAAGAAGCGGTGCCCGAACGCTCCAATCGGCTTGGCGTCCCTGAGGAAGGCTGCCCAGGCGCTTCTTCGTCCGTGCCATGCGCCGGCCCTCACGTTGAGAGTCTGGGACGGTTCCTCATAGACTTCAACGGCCTCCGCAAGAGGAAGGAGTCTTCGAGTGGCTGTGAGCGCCCCTGGCGTCCTTTGAAGCACAGGAAGTACTTCGCCATGGATGAGTAAGTACCTCATTCTTGCAATTCCTCATTCTCTGGTCCCTTTCCTGATTGTGGCCCTTCAGGATCCCTCCTACCAAGCTCGCGGAGTCTACCGAGAAGCTGCTCCCTCCGTCCTCGCCTCCACCACTGGCCTTGGGTGTGCCTGTTGGGGAACGTAGCAGAAATTCAAAATTTTCCTACGAGTCACCAAGATCTATCTATGGAGAGACTAGCAACGAGAGAGAGGGGAGTGCATCTACATACCCTCGTAGATCGCTAAGCGGAAGCATTCAAGAGAACGGGGTTGAAGGAGTCGTACTCATCGTGATCCAAATCACCGGAGATCCTAGTGCCGAACGGACGGCACCTCCGCGTTCAACACACGTACAGCCCGGAGATGTCTCCTCCTTCTTGATCCAGCAAGGGGAGAGGAGAAGTTGAGGAAGAGCTCCGGCAGCACGACGGCGTGGTGGTGGAGCTTGCAGTTCTCCGGCAGGGCTTCGCCAAGCACTACTACTACGGCGGAGGTGTTGGGGAGGGAGAGGGCTGCGCCAGGGGCAAGGGTGAATCTCCCATGCGCCTCCCCACCACAGGTGGAGGGGGCTGGTTTCTTGCCCTCCAAGTCCATTGGGGCGTTGGTAAAGGTGGGAGGAAAGAAATCCCATCATTTCCTTCCCCACCGATTGTTATCCCCCCTTTTTAGGGATCTTGATCTTATCCCTTCGGGATATGATCTTATTCCTTCTAAGGGGGGATCTTGGCGCGCCTTGACCAGGGGTGTGGGGCCTTGCCCCCACTACCCACGTTCATGTGGGTCCCCCCATGCAGGTGGGCCCCACTCCGGAACCTTTTAGAACCTTCCCGGTACAATACTGAAAAATCCAAAACATTTTCCGGTGGCCAAAATAGGACTTCCCATATATAAATCTTTACCTCCGGACCATTCCGGAACTCCTCGTGATGTCCGGGATCTCATCCGGGACTCCGTACAACATTCGGTATCTGCACACCAATTCCCATAACAACTCTAGCATCATCGAACCTTAAGTGTGTAGACCCTACGGGTTCGGGAATCATGCAGACATGACCGAGACAGCTCTCTGGCCAATAACCAACAGCGGGATCTGGATACCCATGTTGGCTCCCACATGTTCCACGATGATCTCATCGAATGAACCACAATGTCAAGGATTCAAGCAATCCCGTATACAATTCCCTTTGTCTAGCGGTATTGTACTTGCCCGAGATTCGATCGTTGGTATGCCGATAACTTGTTCAATCTCGTTACCGGCAAGTCTCTTTACTCGTTCCGTAACACATCATCCCGTGATCAACCCATTGGTCACATTGTGCACATTATGATGATGTCCTACCGAGTGGGCCCAGAGATACCTTTCCGTCAACCGGAGTGACAAATGCCAGTCTCGATTCGTGCCAACCCAACAGACACTTTCGGAGATACGTGTAGTGCACCTTTATAGCCAGCCAGTTACGTTGTGACGTTTGGTACACCCAAAGCATTCCTACGGTATCCGGGAGTTGCACAATCTCATGGTCTAAGGAAATGATACTTGACATTAGAAAAGCTTTAGCATACGAACTACACGATCTTTGTGCTAGGCTTAGGATTGGGTCTTGTCCATCACATCATACTCCTAATGATGTGATCCCATTTTCAACGAGATCCAATGTCCATGCTCAGGAAACCGTAACCATCTATTGATCAACGAGCTAGTCATCTAGAGGCTTACTAGGGACTTGGTGTTGTCTATGTACCCACACATGTATCTGAGTTTCCTATCAATACAATTATAGCATGGATAATAAACGATTATCATGAACAAGGAAATATAATAATAATAACTAATTTATTATTGCCTCTAGGGCATATTTCCAACAGTCTCCCACTTGCACTAGAGTCAATAATCTAGTTCACATCGCCATGTGATTAACATTGACAGGTCACATTGCCATGTGACCAACATCCAAAGAGTTTACTAGTGTTACTAAACTAGTTCACATCACCATGTGATTAAGACTCAATGAGTTCTGGGGTTTGATCATGTTTTGCTTGTGAGAGAGGTTTTAGTCAATGGGTCTACAACATTCAGATCTGTATGTATTTCGCAATTCTCTATGTCATATTGTAAATGTTACTTCCACGCTCCACTTGGAGCTATTCCAAATGGTTGCTCCACTATACGTATCTGTTTTGCTACTCAGAGTCATTCGGACTGGTGTTGAAGCTTGCATCAATGTAACCCTTTACGCCGAACTCTTTATCACCTCCATAATCGAGAAACATGTCCTTTATTTACTCCAAGGACAATTTTGACCACTGTCCAATGATCCATTCCTGGATCATTCTTGTACCCCTTGACTAACTCATGGCAAGGCAGACTTCCGGTGCGGTACACAGCATAGCATACTATAGAGCCAACGTCTGAAGCATAGGGGACGACCTTCGTCCTTTCTCTCTCTTCTGCCGTGGTAGAGCTTTAACTCTTAACTTCATACCTTACAACTCAGGCAAGAACTCCTTCTTTGACTGATCCATCTTGAACACCTTCAAGATCATGTCAAGGTATGTGCTCATTTGAAAGTACCATTTAGCGTTTTTGATCTATCCTCATAGATCTTGATGCTCAATGTTCAAGCATCTTATTCCAGGTTTTCTATTGAAAAACACTTTTCAAATAACCCTATATGCTTTCCAGAAATTCTACATCATTTCTGATCAACAATATGTCAACAACATATACTCATCAGAAATTCTATAGTGCTCCCACTCACTTCTTTGGAAATACAAGTTTCTCATAAACTTTGTATAAACCCAAAATCTTTGATCATCTCATCAAAGCGTACATTCCAACTCCGAGATGCTTACTCTAGTCCTTAGAAGGATTGCTGGTGCTTTGCATATTTGTTAGCGTTCTTCAGGATTGACAAAACCTTCTGGTTGTATCACATACATCCTTTCCTCAATGATATCGTGGACGAAACAATGTTTTGACATCTTATCTGTAAGATTTCATAAATCATGTAGTAATTGCTAATATAATTCCAACAGACTCTTAGCATCGCTACGAGTGAGAAAGTCTCATCGTAGTCAACTCCTTGAACTTGTCGAAAAACATCTTAACGACAAGTCGAGCTTTCTTATAGCGATACTTACCATCATTGTCTGTCTTCCTTTTAAAATCCATCTGTACCCAACGGCCTTACGACTATCAAGTATTTCTTCCAAAGTCAAGGATCCTCTCTCGGATTTTATGGCCTCGAGCCATTTGTCAGAATCCGGGCCCACCGTCGCTTCTTCATAGCTCGTAGGTTCATTGTTATCTAGCAACATGACCTCTAAGATAGGATTGTGTACCACTCTGAAGTAGTATGCGTCCTTGTCGACCTACGAGGTCCAGTAGTGACTTGATCCGAAGCATCATGATCACTATCATCAGCTTCCACTTCAATTGGTGTAGGTGCCACATGAACAACTTCCTGTGCCTTGCTACTCACTGGTTGAAGTGATGGTTCAATAAACTCATCAAGTCTCCACCATCCTCCTACTCAATTCTTTCGAGAGAAACTTTTCCTCGAGAAAGGACCCATTTCTAGAAACAATTCCTTTTGCTTCCGGATCTGAGATAGGAGGTATACCCAACTGTTTTGGGTATCCTATGAAGATGCATTTTTATCCGCTTTGGGTTCGAGCTCATCAACCTGAAACTTTTTCACATAAGCGTCACAGCCCCAAACTTTTAAGAAACGACAACTCAGGTTTCTCCAAACCATAGTTCAAACGGTGTCATCTCAACGGAATTACGTGGTGCCCTATTACGGTGTTCCAGGCGGTATTAATTGTGAAACAATTTCCACAATGTCTTAATTGCGTGCCAAAGTTCGTAACTCAGATACTCATCTCTGTGATCATATCATAGACATTTTATCCTCTTGTCACGATGATCTTCAACTTCACTCTGAAATTACTTGAATCATTCAATAATTCAGACTTGTGTTTCATCAAGTAAATATACTCAGTATCTACTTAATTCATCCGTGAAGTAAGAACATAATGATATTCACTGCATGCCTCAGCACTCATTGGACTGCACACATCAAAATGTGTTACTTCCAACAAGTTGCTATCTTGTTCCATTTTACTGAAAATGAGGCTTTTCAGTCATCTTGCCCATGTGGTATGATTTGCATTTCTCAAGTGATTCAAAATCAAGTGAGTCCAAACGATCCATCTGCATGGAGTTTCTTCATGCGTATACACCAATAGACATGACTCGCATGTCTCAAACTTTTCAAAAATGAGTGTCCAAATATCCATCAACATGGAGCTTCTTCATGCGTTTTATACCAATATTACTTACATGGCAGTGCCACAAGTAAGTGGTACTATCATTACTATCTTATATCTTTTGGCATGCAAATGTGTATCACTACGATCGAGATTGAATGAACCATTCTTTTAGGTGCAAGACCATTGAAGGTATTATTCAAATAAATAGAGTAACCATTATTCTCCTTACATGAATAACCGTATTGTGATAGACATAATCCAATCATGTCTATGCTCAACGCAAACACCAAATAACAATTATTTAGGTTTAACACCAATCTCGATGGTAGACGGAGCAGGCGATGCTTGATCACATCAACCTTGGAAACACTTCCAACACACATCGTCATCTCACCTTTAGCTAGTCTCTGTTTATTCCGTAGCTCTTTTATTTCGAGTTACTAACACTTAGCAACCGAACCGGTATATAATACCCTGGTGCTACTAGGAGTACTAGTAAAGTACACATTAACATAATGTATATCCAATATACTTCTATCGACCTTGCCAGCCTTCTCATCTACCAAGTATCTAGGGTAATTCTGCTCTAGTGGTTGTTCCCCTTACTACAGAAGCACTTAGTCTCGGGTTTGGGTTAAACCTTGGGTTTCTTCACTGGAGCAACAACCGATTTGCCGTTTCATGAAGTACCCCTTCTTGCCCTTGCCCTTCTTAAAACTAGTGGTTTCACTAACCATCAACAATTGATGCTCCTTCTTGATTTCTACATTCGCGGTGTTGAACATTGCGAATAGATCAAGGATCATTATATCTATCCATGTTACGGTATAGTTCATCACAAAGCTCTATGAGCTTGGTGGCAATGTGTAACGCCCCGGATCCAATGCGCCAGGTGTCTGCCAGTTATTCGCCGTCGTTGCCGTGTCATTTGCTTGCGTGTTGCATTTCATCATGTCATCATGTGCATTGCATTGCATACGTGTTCGTCTCATGCATCCGAGCATTTTCCCCATTGTCCATTTCGCAATCCGGCGCTCCTATGTCCTCCGGCGTCCCTCTCTTCTCTCTTTTGGTGAGTGGGTGTTAAACGTTCTCGGAATGACCCGACCCTTGCCAAGTGGCCTTGGTATAGCACCGGTAGACCGCCTGTCAAGTTTTGTGTCATTTGGAGGTCGTTTGATACTCTAACGGTTAATCGGGTAGCCGTAAAGCCCCTCTCTCTTTGCAGCCCAACACCCCTTCCAAAGTGGCCCAAAACCCATCTAACTCCCCTCCATGCTCTCGGTCGTTCGATCACGATCGCGTGGCCGAAAACCGCTCCTCATTTGGACTCTCCTAGCTCCCTCCACCTATAAAACTAGCCCCTCCCCCGAAATTCGCGGTCAAATCCCCCCGAAACCCTAATTTTTCCCCTCCGTGCCGCGCCGGACGCGTCCGCCCGCGCCGGACACGTCCGCCCGCGCCGGACACGTCCGCCCCGACC
>NC_041385.1:293380830-293384679 GCF_002162155.2 Triticum dicoccoides
GAGCGCGCCCCTCCAGCCGAGTCTGATGGGAAATCTTTCGAAAGCCGTGCCTGCGGTTATAGGCAGATGGGAATTTGTTAATTTCTGGTTGTAGATAACTTGACACTAGATCCGAATTAAAACGCAACAACCGCGTGTGTAGCCATGATAGTCTCTTCTCGGTGGAGTCTGGGAAGTGAACATGGTTTCTGGGTTATGTTTGACGTAAGTAGGAGTTCAGGATCACTTCGTGATCACTACTAGTTGACGACCGTTCCTTTGCTTCTCTTCTCGCTCTTATTTGTGTATGTTAGCCACCATATATGCTTAGTCGCTGCTGCAGCCTCACCACTTTACCCCTTCCTTTCCTTTAAGCTTTGCTAGTCTTCATACCCATGGTAATGGGATTGCTGAGTCCTTGTGGCTCACAGATTACTACTACAACAGTTGCAGGTATAGGTTTTGCGATGGTCATGACGCGAGAGCGATGCTTGCTTTGCGTTGAGTTCTTCTTCTCCTTCTTCGATCAGGGATAGGTTCCAGGTCGGCAGCCTGGGCTAGCAGGGTGGATGTTGTTTGAGTTTCTATTTGTGATTCATCCGTAGACGGATGATGCTCTTATGTATTGTATTGTTGTATTCGTCTCGCATTGTATGCCTTATGTGTGTATCCCCATCTATTATGTAATGTTGATGTAATGATATCCACCTTGCAAAAGCGTTTCAATATGCGGGTCTATCGTTGGTGGGAACTTCGAGTTCCTTTTGGATCGGGTCGCATATTGGGCATGACAAGTTGGTAGCAGAGCCTCGACCGACCTTAGGAGCCCCCTTGATTGATCGTGTAGTTGGTCGTTGTTGAGTCTAGAAGAAAACTGTTTTCTGACTCTAGTTATATCGGAGAGTAGGAATTCTTTTTACTCCTCTGCCCCCTTCGTCACTCTGGTCAGGAATCTTGACGTAGGTGTTTTGAACTACTCCTCTTCCCCTTCAAATTTTCTTTAGGATCACGCAGTTGGTTTTCCGATCATTGGTTCTCAGCTCTTTTATCCGGTGCATTTCTCGTCAAGTCGACTCGAGCCTCTTCATCTTTGAGATCAATCCTCAGTTGTTTTTTTCCCACCCGCCCTCCCTTTTCTTCTTTAATTCGGAGTCCGTAATCGAGTATCCATCCTACTCGTGCGAAGTCTTTGCTTTCTTTCCTCAATGATTTCAACCGGTGTTGTTCTCTTCAAGATATTCATCGATTTCCCCTTCCAAGTTGCCTTTGTTTTCCCGCCCTCCCACCCTTTTCTTCCCGGAGCCTGACTCTCTCTCGACCATCTATCTCATTCGTGTGGAGCCTCTTCAGTCTTTCGTCAATTATTTCAACCGGTGAATTCTCGTCTTGTTCGTCATTCTTCATCTCTTTTCCGGTGCATTCAATTCAAGTTTTTCGGGTTGATCATATCCTTTTTCCTCAAGTGTTCTCCTTGCTTGTTCGCCTCTCGCCAGTTTATCCTTCCGGAGTATCCAAGACATATCAGGAGATTCGTCTGTGTTTGACTTAATTCGAGGTTGTCACCTCATTCAAATAGTTCAATTGTTCGAGTGTATCATCTATCTGTTCAACAATCCTTTCCAACGGTGTTATTTTTTCAGTGGGCCCTAACCCACAGGTCTTTTCCCAGGATCTTACCTGACTCTTCTAACTCCCCCGGAGTTATTCTCAATTCTTTTCAAAGTGTGACGTAAGAATGGATTTCATCAGTCAAATGTTTTTCCAAGATCGCTTTCAAATTCTTTTCATTGTTGGCTCAACCTTTTCGATTCTCATTCTCCCGGAGTATCTCAACAATTTTGGTGGTGTTTCCGTCGTCATTTGAAGACCGAAGAAGAGTTTTCCTTTAAATCTTATCCGCTCTCCCGGATATTCGTGGTTCTAGCTTCATATCATCCTCTCGAATTATTTTAGTTTGCCAGATATTCTTTCTTACCCATCCGGAGTATGTCAGGAGTTGTTTTTCCATTTCTTTTCACCGGAGGCCATCGTTCCAGAAGAATTCTTTGCCCTCACATTTCAGCTACCGTTATCCAATTATCCCGGTACTTCGTTCAAGTGTTCTTTAATCAGTTCGTGATCTCTTTGTTCTTTTACATCTAAATCCCCTTGAGCATATTGGTTCTTCTAATCCTTCCCGGTGATTCATTCTCTTTCATCAGTCATTTTCGAATTCTTACGGTGGTTCATTAAAGATTCCTTTCCTTTTTTATCATTCTAATTCATTCGTTCTTTCCAATCTTACCGGTGGCTCATGAAGACTTTCTCAAGTTTTGTGCTATGTTCCCCCTTAATCCTTTTTCAACGAGAATAAGTAGTAGGCGAAATCCATTGCTAGTCATCAATTTATTTTGATGAAGGATAAGCATACAATAAATCTTATTCTTATTTCATTCAAGTGAGTAATCCTTTCCTTCGGAGTTTGTTCTTGATGAATAAATTCTAGTTCCAAGTGTCTTCATCTTTTCTTTTCCGAAGTTCAAATTTTCCTCGGTCATTTCGTCGGAACCTCCATCTAAATCATCGCAAGGCTTTGATCTTATTATTTCATTCTTCATTCTATCTCATCGTCCTTTTGTTACCGGAGTTCTTCATGGTGGTTCTTCAGATTTAATTCATTCTTCAAGCGTTCATCAAGATTCTTGTTCAAGGAGCTCAAGTATCTTTTCTTCTCGCACCCCAAAGTGCAATTATTTCTCTGTATTGTTTTGAAGTGGAGTTTTGCATTTCTTCGTTCTTCTCAGCTATTCAATCATTTCCGTTTGCGGCTGGTTATCACCTCATAAATTTTGAGATGTTTTCCATAAGTCCACAACAAGCTTATTCTTTCGTTGTTGATTCTCTCAACAACTTAGTTCAACTTTTCCTTCTAAGTTCTTTTCATTCAATTCTTTCAATTCTTCCGGAGGTTTTGTGTCAGGTGTTCATCTAGTATCATTCCATCCTCTCTAGTTCATGTTCTTTTCTTTCCTTGTTCAGTCGGAGTGCTGTCTAAATCGTTTCAGCCTTATTCGTTTCTCATCTCGTTCTAACCGGAGTTGTTTCATAGTCTATTTGTTTTCGTGACCATTCGATTCTCGTCAATCTCGTTGTTCCTCTCTTCTTCTCGAGTGCTCTCGAATCTTTGCTTCTTCTCTTCAGTTCTTGCTTCACCTCTTCCTTTTTCCCTTCCGTATCGGTCCTAAGATCTCAGGACGAGATCTCTTGTTAGTGGAGGAGTGTTGTAACGCCCCGGATCCGATGCGCCAGGTGTCTACCAGTTATTCGCCGTCGTTGCCATGTCATTTTCTTGCGTGTTGCATTTCATCATGTCATCATGTGCATTGCATTGCACACGTGTTCGTCTCATGCATCCGAGCATTTTCCCCCTTGTCCGTTTCGCAATCCGGCGCTCCTATGTCCTTCGGCGTCCCTCTCTTCTCTATTTTTGTGAGTGGGTGTTAAACATTCTTGGAATGACCCGAGCCTTGCCAAGCGGCCTTGGTATAGCACCGGTAGACTGCCTGTCAAGTTTCGTGTCATTTGGAGGTCGTTTGATACTCCAACGGTTAACCGGGTAACCGTAAAGCCCCTCTCTCTTTGCAGCCCAACACCCCTTCCAAAGTGGCCCAAAACCCATATAACTCCCCTCCATGCTCTCGGTCGTTCGATCACGATCGCGTGGCCTAAAACCGCTCCTCATTTGGACTCTCCTAGCTCCCTCCACCTATAAAACTAGCCCCTCCCCCGAAATTCGCGATCAAATCCCCCCAAAACCCTAATTTTTTCCCTCAGCGCCGCGCCGGACGCGTCCGCCCGCGCCGGACACGTCCGCCCCGACCGCCGCAGCCA
>NC_041385.1:293385415-293442556 GCF_002162155.2 Triticum dicoccoides
GATTTCAGTAATTTTCAAGCCATGTTCGACATGCCGCATTTCTGCATCCGTAGCTCCGTTTCGTGCATGTAATATGTCAAATTGTTCGCCTCGACGAGTACATCATTTCATTCCATTGCGTCATATTCATTTGAGATAATCTTGATGCCGGAATCATCGTTGTAAGAGTGCTTCATAATATTTTCTATTGTCTGTTATCAGAACGAGCTCTTTTGTCATTTTTGCCATGATTGATGTGTGCATCCTATGAGGTTGATGTCTACATGTGTTTTGAACTATGCCATGTCTTCTTTACAGAGGTGTTTGCCATGTATTTTTGTGATCAATGTGGTGACTAGCACAAGCATGCAAACTAGGCATCGTGTTGTTGCTGTTTTAATCCTTGTTCTGCTGTAATTTTGATGCCATGTAAACATGTTGCTACAGAGAGATCCATGCATAATTTGAGATACTTCAGTAAGGGTGTTTTGAAAACATTGTTATTCTCTATCCATCCATGGTCCTGGTTGCAATTATGGAGTAGTCTAGCATGTCATTTTCGTGCGCTACTTTTGCTTCAAAATGTTTCCTGGCAGATTGTTTATGTGTTATTTAATTTGGCCAAGCTTGCTATAGTTGATCCTTGCATGCTATGAACTTGTTCTTGCCTTGGATTGTTACAAAAACATGTCTTCTTCATGATGCTATGCTTATCTTGTCATGCAATGACTTGTGGTGAGTGAATCGAGCTTGTTAAGTAGGGTTCATGATGTTGCTGTTTTGCTAGGCTGAATCTGTTATTTCGTGATGCTATATAAACATGCTTCTACAAATCATTCTATGAATAATCTGGAGATGTTCTATAAACATGTTTTGATCTACATGTCATCCTCTATCCATCCATGCCCCTGGTTGCATTTATAGGTTGCTGTAGCTTGTTGTTTCCTTGCTCCAAAGTTGCTTCATAATGTTGCTGTCAGCCTGTTAACATTAAGTTCACTTGTTCCCATGTGTTTTGCTAGTGTTCCATGCACCCTATGACTTTGCTCTTGCCATTCTTAGCTTCACAAATATGTCTTCTTATTGTTGGTTGCCTTGCCATGCCATGTATTTCTCTGTGGTGAGTTGCACAAGCTCATCTACATGCCATCATAATTATGTTCCTGCCATGTATGAATCTGTAATAATAACTTGCTATGTTTACGTGGGTGCCATTGTATTTTCTGATCCTTTTTGGCTTATGGTCAGTAAGGGACTTTTGATCTATGCAGTAAGTAGAATCATGCCATGTCTTGTTTTGCTATTATAAGTTCCTGTAACATGCTGTTTGATAGCTCTAAACATTGCATCGTGATGTTATTTTCTGCAAAGTATGAAATTATTATAACTTGCAATCTTATCATGTGTGTTTGAGTATGTTCTAGTGATTTCTGGAGATAGCTCAGTGTTCTTTTTTTGTTGTGCTTTACCTTTACATCGTGTCCATGCCTTTTGTTATTATGTTGGGGTGTTGTAGCATGTTGTTTTGGTGCTTGCAATATGCCTAGTTGCTGTTTTGGACAGCTTGTCCTTTAAACTTGTATAGCATGTGTGTTGAACCGTTGCTCCGTTTTGAGTGTGCTCTATATGAAACTTGCTTGATTTATCATGTAGTTTAATATTATCATGTTGCATCCTTATTTTGAGGTGTTTGCTTGATGTTTGGGTGCATTTTGCATCAATGCCATGTTTATCTTGTTTTGCTCATATCTTCTAGGCCGTAGCTCCGAATTAAATGAACTTTATATGTAACTTGACTAGAATCTCGTGTAGAACATCTTTGTGCATCTTAACTTGATGTTTAACTACTTGAACATAAGGTTTATTCAGATCTGGACCAATTTCGAAATATGCATATGAGGACTTATCAGAATTGTTATATGTTGTTCCCGGCCGCATTTAAACTTGCTTGGATGTGTTGTTCTTGTTTGCATCATCTCTTGCAATGAGTAGCTTCATGTAGCCTTGCCATGCATCATGCTTGTTGCGCGTCATGTCATGTTCATGTGTGGTGTGTTTACCTTGTTGTGTGCTTCTTCTTGTTAGTTCCTGTTTCGTTGCGATCATGAGGATTCGTTCGTCTACGCTTGGTTCGGCCTCATCCGTTCATCTTCTTCATGGACTCATTCTACTTCCTAGCGGGATTTCAGGCAAGATGACCGGTACCCTAGATCTCACTACTATCATTGCTATGCTAGTTGCTTCGTTCTATCGCTTTGCTGCGCTTCCTATTACCTGTTTATCAAGCCATCCCAAATTGCCATGAACCTCTAACCTTTGACACCTTTCCTATGCAAACCATTGTTTGGCTATGTTACCGCTTTTGCTCAGCCCCTCTTATAGCGTTGCTAGTTGCAGGTGAAGTTGAAGATTTCTCCATGGTGGACAGGATTTTGGTTGGGATATCACAATATCTCTTATATTATTAATGCATCTATATATTTGGTAAAGGGTGGAAGACTCGGCCTTTTGCCTAGTGTTTTGTTCCACTCTTGCCGCCCTAGTTTCCATCATACCGGTGTTATGTTCCCGGATTTTGTGTTCTTTACACGGCGGGTGATTTATGCGACCCCCTTGACAGTTCGCTTTGAATAAAACTCCTCCAGAAAGGCCCAACCTTGGTTTTACCATTTGCCTCACCACCACCTATCCCTTTCCCTTGGGTCGGCCAACCCGAGGGTCATCTTTATTTTAGCCCCCCCCCCGGGCCAGTGCTTGTCTAAGTGTTGGTCCGAACTAGAGCACCGTGCGGGGCCATCCCTTGGCAACTTGGGTTACGTCGGTTCCTGTACGCTTCGCTCATCCGGTGTTGCCCTGAGAACGAGATATGTGCAGCTCCTATCGGGATTTGTCGGCGCATCGGGCGGCTTTGCTGGTCTTGTTTTACCATTGTCGAAATGTCTTGTAAACCGGGATTCCGAGTCTGATCGGGTCTTCCTGGGAGAAGGTCTATTCCTTCGTTGATCGCGAGAGCTTGTCATGGGCTAAGTTGGGACACCCTTGCAGGGTATAATCTTTCGAAAGTCGTGCCTTCGGTTATAGGCAGATAGGAATTTGTTAATGTTCGGTTGTAGATAACTTGACACCAGATTCGAATTAAAACACATCAATCGCGTGTGTAGCCGTGATGGTGTCTTCTCGGCGGAGTCCGGGAAGTGAACACGGTTTCTGGGTTATGTTTGACGTAAGTAGGAGTTCAGGATCGCTTCTTGATCACTAATAGTTGACGACCGTTCCTTTGCTTCTCTTTCGCTCTTATTTGCGTATGTTAGCCACCATATATGCTTTGTCGCTGCTGCTGCCTCACCACTTTACCCCTTCCTTTCCTTTAAGCTTTGCTTGTCTTGATACCCATGGTAATGGGATTGCTGAGTCCTCGTGGCTCACAAGTTACTACTACAACAGTTGCAGGTACAGGTTTTGCGATGGTCATGACGCGAGAGCGATGCTTGCTTTGCATTGAGTTCTTCTTCTGCTTCTTCGATCAGGGATAGGTTCCAGGTCAGCAGCCTGGGCTAGCAGGGTGGATGTCGTTTGAGTTTCTGTTTGTGATTCATCCGTAGACGGATGATGCTCTTATGTATTGTATTGTTGTATTCGTGTGGCATTGTATGCCTTATGTGTGTATCCCCATCTATTATGTAATGTTGATGTAATGATATCCTCCTTGCAAAAGCGTTTCAATATGCGGGTCTATCCTTGGTGGGACCTTCGAGTTCCTTTTGGATAGGGTCGCATATTGGGCGTGACACAATGTCTTTGGAGAAACATCACTATCTCATCTAGAAGATCAACTCCCACTCGATTCAAGTGATTGTTGTACTCAGACAATCTGAGCACAAGCTCAAGATTGAGCTTTTCTCCCTTATTATGCAGGCTAAGGAAATCGTCGGAGGTCTTATACCTCTTGATGTGGGCACGAGCCTGAAATCCCAATTTCAGCCCTCGAAACATCTCATTTGTTCTGCGACATTTCAAAAATGTCTTTGGTGCCTCAATTCTAAACCATTTAACATTACCGAACTATCATGTAGTCATCAAAACATGTATGTCAGATGTTCGCGACATCCACAGACCACGTTCGAGGTCCAGCACACCCAGCGGTGCATTAAGGACATAAGCCTTCTACTGTCCGCATAATTGCTACTGTCAACTTTCAACTGTATTTTCTCTAGGAACATATCTAAAACAGTAGAACTAAAGCGCGAGCTATGACATAATTTGCAAAAACCTTTTGACTATGTTCAGGATAAACAAGTTCATCTTATGAAATCCCACTTAGATAGACATCCCTGTAGTCATCTAAGTGATTACATGATCCGAGTCAACTAGGCCGTGTCCGATCATCACGTGAGACGGACTAGTCATCATCGGTGAACATCTTCATGTTGATCGTATCTACTATACGACTCATGCTCGACCTTTCGGTCTCTTGTGTTCCGAGGCCATGTCTGTACATGCTAGGCTCGTCAAGTCAACCTAAGTGTTTCGCGTGTGTAAATCTGGCTTACACCCGTTGTATGTGAATGTTAGAATCTATCACACCTGATCATCACGTGGTGCTTCGAAACAACGAACTTTCGCAACGGTGCACAGTTAGGGGGAACACTTTCTTGAAATTTTAATGAGGGATCATCTTATTTACTACTGTCGTTCTAAGCAAATAAGATGCATAAACATGATAAACATCACATGCAATCAAAAAGTGACATGATATGGCCAATATCATTTTGCTCCTTTTAATCTCCATCTTCAGGGCTCCACGATCATCATCGTCACCGGCATGACACCATGATCTCCATCATCGTGTCTTCATGAAGTTGTCTCGCCAACTATTAATTCTACTACTATGGCTACCGGTTAGCAATAAAGTAAAGTAATTACATGGCATTGTTCAATGACACGCGGGCCATACAATAAATTAAGACAACTCCTATGGCTCCTACCGATTGTCATACTCATCGACATGCAAGTCGTGATTCCTATTAGAAGAACATGATCAATCTCATACATCACATATCATTCATCACATTCTTTTTGTCCATATCACATCACATAGCATACCCTGCAAAAACAAGTTAGACGTCCTCTAATTGTTGTTTGCATGTTTTACGTGGCTGCTATGGGTTTCTAGCAAGAACGTTTCTTACCTACGCAAAAACCACAATGTGATATGTCAATTGCTATTTACCCTTCATAAGGACCCTTTTCATCGAATCCGATCCAACTAAAGTGGGAGAGACTGGCACCCGCTTGCCACCTTATGCAACAAGTGCATGTCAGTCGGTGGAACCTGTCTCACGTAAGTGTACGTGTAAGGTCGGTCCGGGCCGCTTCATCCCACAATACCGTCGAAACAAGATTGAACTAGTAACGGTAAGCATATTGAACAAAATCAACGCCCACAACTACTTTGTGTTCTACTCGTGCAAAGAATCTATGCAATAGACCTAGCTCTGATACCACTGTTGGGGAACGTAGCAGAAATTCAAAATTTTCCTACGAGTCACCAAGATCTATCTATGGAGAGACTAGCAATGAGAGAGAGGGGAGTGCATCTACATACCCTTGTAGATCGCTAAGCGGAAGCGTTCAAGAGAACGGGGTTGAAGGAGTCGTACTCATCGTGATCCAAATCACCGGAGATCCTAGTGCCGAACGGACGGCGCCTCCCCGTTCAACACATGTACAACCCGGGGATGTCTCCTCCTTCTTGATCCAGCAAGGGGAGATGAGAAGTTGAGGAAGAGCTCCAGCAGCACGACGGCGTGGTGGTGGAGCTTGCAGTTCTCCGGCAGGGCTTCGCCAAGCACTACGGAGGAGGAGGAGGTGTTGGGGAGGGAGAGGGCTGCGCCAGGGGCAAGGGTGAAGCTCCCATGCGCCTCCCCACTATATATAGGGGTGGAGGGGGCTGGTTTCTTGCCCTCCAAGTCCATTGGGGCGTTGGTAAAGGTGGGAGGAAAGAAATCCCATCATTTCCTTCCCCACCGATTGTTATCCCCCCTTTTTAGGGATCTTGATCTTATCCCTTCGGGATATGATCTTATTCCTTCTAAGGGGGGATCTTGGCGTGCCTTGACCAGGGGTGTGGTGCCTTGCCCCCACTACCCACGTTCGTGTGGGTCCCCCCATGTAGGCGGGCCCCACTCCGGAACCTTCTAGAACCTTCCCGGTACAATACCGAAAAATCCCGAACATTTTCCGGTGGCCAAAATAGGACTTCCCATATATAAATATTTACCTCCGGACCATTCCGGAACTCCCGTGATGTCCGGGACTCAGAACAACATTCGGTAACTGCACACCAATTCCCATACCAACTCCAGCGTCATCGAACCTTAAGTGTGTAGACCCTACGGGTTCGGGAATCATGCAGACATGACCGAGACAGCTCTCTGGCCAATAACCAACGGCGGGATCTGGATACCCATGTTGGCACCCACATGTTACACGATGATCACATCGGATGAACCACAATGTCAAGGATTCAAGCAATCCCGTATAGAATTCCCTTTCTCTAGCGGTATTATACTTGCCCGAGATTTGATCGTCGGTATGCCGATACCTTGTTCAATCTCGTTACCGGCAAGTCTCTTTACTCGTTCAGTAACACATCATCCCATGATCAACCCCTTGGTCACATTGTGCACATTATGATGATGTCCTACCGAGTGGGCCCAGAGATATCTTTCCGTCAACCGGAGTGACAAATCCCAGTCTCGATTTGTGCCAACCCAACAGACACTTTCGGAGATACCTGTAGTGCACCTTTATAGCCAGCCAGTTACGTTGTGACGTTTGGTACACCCAAAGCATTCCTATGGTATCCGGGAGTTGCACAATCTCATGTTCTAAGGAAATGATACTTGACATTAGAAAAGCTTTAGCATACGAACTACACGATATTTGTGCTAGCCTTAGGATTGGATCTTGTCCATCACATCATTCTCCTAATGATGTGATCCCGTTTTCAACGACATGCAATGTCCATGGTTAGGAAACCGTAACCATCTATCGATCAACGAGCTAGTCATCTAGAGGCTTACTAGGGACTTGGTTTTGTCTATGGACCCACACATGTATCTGAGTTTCCTATCAATACAATTATAGCATGGATAATAAACGATTATCATGAACAAGGAAATATAATAATAATAACTAATTTATTATTGCCTCTGGCATATTTCCAACTGTGCCGAGCTTGCGTGCTGCCCCTGAGGCGAGTTCGGCTAGAGAGGTGAGCCGGCCCGCACGGTGCTTCGAGCCCGTGCTCTTGCCGCCTTTCCTTCGCGACCTCGCCCGGGGCGTGACCAGCCTGCCCCGGGCTCCCTCTCTGTTCGTGGACGGCGAATGGGTAAAGTCAATCCTTGGCTCTTCTTCTGGGGTTGGATCCGCCAGGGTCCCTTGCGTAACCCGCCCAATGATTGTGGGGGTGCCAGCCCCCAGCCTCCCACCGAGAGGGGGCGAGCCGCTTCAGGGCCCGCCGCCAGCGCCGGTGGCGGAGGATGATATTGACGACATGCTCAAGCGAGCGCAGGAGCGCAACGCCGTTCGCCAAGAGTTCCTCCTAAAAGCGATGGACGCGATGGGCCAGCTCGGTGGAGAGCTCGTGGACGTGGACGCGTGCCTGGAAGCTGAAGGCCTGCGGCTGGTTGAGGAGCAGCGCAAGCTGAAGGTGGCAGCCAACCTCGCGCGTCATCAGCGTGAGCTTGACAACGTGAAGGCCGAAGCATCCCTCTTGGCCTCGCGAAAGGCCTGCTCCCAAGCTATTGAGGAGGCTCGGGAAGCAGACCAACGACGCGAGATCACAGAGAAACGCGCGTGGGAGCTCCAAGCCTGGAGCCCTTCCCTGGAGCAACAAGTGGAGTTGCGCCAGGCCGCCCTTGCATCGCTGAAGGGGACGCCCGTCGAGGAGGAGGAGCTCCGAAGGCGTGAAGAAGCGCTGATGCTAGAAGTAGCCGAGCGCAATCTCGATCTTGAGAGGTTGGAGACAAGGGAGCGCCAGGTTACCCAGGCGAAGGACGACGTTGGTGCATGGGAGGCCTGGATCCAAGAAGTGGTCGGCCGCCGCGTGGCGGAAGTTCGCACGGGTCTTGTTCGCGAGTACGGCAAGAGACTGGAGCTGATTGAAGCCGAGGTTGCAGGCAGGACTGTCGCCCTCAAGTCCAAGCTGACCGAAGCGACACAGCGCGCGGAGGCCACCGCAGCCGCCCTGGTCTTGGCGCAGACTGAGTTGGCCTCCTCCCGCGTCGATCTGCTTGTTCTCCAACGGTGGGTTGATGATGCTAAGTCTGTTGCACGGCAAAACAAAGAAGAAATTCTCTAGAGGCAGAAGCTCGATCATATGCATGGCCCGATGCTCCAAGCGCTCAGGGACAGGGCCAAGGTGGCCCTGGGTAATATCTGTGATGCGACCGCTCCGCAACCCCATGTGACCAACTATGTCGGTCATCTCCAGTTCTTCACTGACATAGTGACGCATCTGGAGACTCTCTCTAAGAGAGCTCACCGGCTTGTCGAGGAGAGGAGCCGTGGCCTGCTCGGGCGTGCGTTCTCCCGTGTCTTCAGCCATCTTCAGGATAGAGATCCCCACTTCGACTTCGACGCTGTCATTGCTCCGGTGCCCGTGGCCATTCGAGGCGACCTGGTGCGGTGGGTAGAGGACAACGTGGATGCACTTGTCAGCGCCTTCGCTTCTGATGATGATAGGGTGGTAGTTGTTGCGGATGATGGTGATGTGGTGAACGGCAGTGAAGATGGCGTTGTTTATGGCGATGGTGATGCCAGTGAAAGCGACAGCGGCGCCAGTGATGCCTCATGTCACATCCCTAATTTTGGGTCTTTGATTTAAATCAATAATATATTTGGGTTGAAATTATTTCTGCTATATAAGAAATAATGTTCAAATATTTTGTAAGTTTGCATGTGACCTTGGACTAGCTCTCTGAGCTCACATAAAAATTTACATAAAGTTTTAAAATGGTTTAGTTTCCAAACTAAATCAAAACAAAATAACAGAAATAGAAAAGAAAAATAAAAGAGAGAGAGAGACAGAGAGAGAGAGAGAAGAAACTTACCTGGCGTCACCAACCGGCCCAGCACTGCAACTGGCCCGCCCAGCCCACTACTGCCTCCTCCCTGTCGTCTTCCTTCCCCGCCAGAAGGACGGAGGCGCGTGGCCGCCCCGCGCCGGCCACCGCCCCCTCCCTGCCTGCCTGGCTCCTCCCCGGTGCTCCTAGGCGACGCCACGGAGACGCCACGCACCCCCTTGGACATCTCTCACTCTCTCCCGACCTCTTCCCCCTCCCCCGCTCTCTCTCCCTCTCACGCCCGAGCGCAGCCGCAGTCGCGCCGCCGTAACGCTGCAGCCTCCGTGCTCCCCTCGCCTCCCCGACGTGCCCACGAGCATCGCCGCACCTCCCTCGTCCTCTCCATCCAACCATGCCTCGCCGGAGGCCCGGCATCACCGCCATCTTCATCATCTTCATCGCCGGCCGCCGGAGATCCCCCTCGCCGCTCCACTCGCTTCGGTGCTTCCCCGAGCACACCGTGGCCACCACTGCACTCCCCATGAGCTCCTGATCATCCTCCCCCTCTCCGGTTTCTCTCTAGCATGCCGTAGCCACCGCACCTCTCTCACCCGATAGCGCCTCCGCCAAAGCTCGCCGGTGATGACGCTCCGGTGACCATTTGGTCCCGGGCATGCGTCCAACATACTGGCCGCACCGTGTAGACACAATAGGTGTTAACCCCGCATCACCAAGGCCGCTATGGCCTAGACCCCGAGCTCGCCCGAGCTCCGGCCGCCGCCTCTGTGCTCGCCATCGTCATCTCCGGCGACTCCTAGGCCTTCCGATCGCTCTGCTAGATGGTGTCGAGCGCGGGCTACCTCCTGGTGGCCTTCGCGCATCCAGCCGTTGCCCGTAGCTCAAGTCCGGTGAGTTGCCGCCGCAGCTTAGATCGTCGCTGGGGAAACTCTGGTGAGAGCCGACGTGGCCTCGTCATTAGCACTAACCGCCGCCAACTGGACCTCTATTAGACGCTGACAGCGGGCCCCACAGCAGGTCAAAGCCCGGGTCAATGCGGGATTAGTGTCTGTCTCACTGATCAGTGGTCCCCACTGGTCAGGTTTGACTCTGTTGACCTGCTGAGGTCAGCATGACGCAATGCTGACGCAATAATAGGTCTTTCCAGAAAATGCCCAAAACTTCTATAATTCATAAAAATTCAACCGTAACTCAGAATGAAATAAGTTATGTATGAAAAATGATCAGAAAAATCCAACCTATCCATATGTACCATATTCATGCATGTTAGAACAACTTATAGCTACTGTTTAGGACAAATCATATAAATGGCATTTGAATATCCACATATGGAATTTGAATTTGAATCTTGGATTCAAACCAACTCCATTTAATCTGCTGCTAGTTGCATTAGCTCAAACCACAACATATTGCCATGTCATGATCATGCATCATATTGTGCATTGCATTGATTGTGTTCTTCATTGTTTGCCAGTGTTTGTCCCCTCTCGATAGACGTGGTTCCGACGATGAGTTCAATGACACTGATGAAGAGCTATACTATCTTCAGAAGTGCCAGGCAAGCAAAACCCCCTTGTTCATTCCGATACAAACCCACTCTCTCGCTCTGCTCTCTTTTACTGCATTAGGACAACAACGATTCAACTGTTACATGCTGCGGTAGTTGAACCCCTTATCCTTTGCATGACCTGTCATTGCCACAGTAAATAGATGAAACCCACTAGCATGAGTAGGAGTTGTTTGAGCCCTGAGGTGCCTACTCATTCATGTTTGTTGTCATGCCTGCTAGTGCTTAGAGTTGAGTCAGGTCTGGTTCATCGGGGATGAACTGGAACGTTGTGAACATGCCCTACCGTGTATGAAATAAGTGTGTGAACACGATTTGGTAAAGGTAGCGATGAGAATCCATGTAAGAGTATATGGTGGGTTGTCTCATTGAAGACGTCCTCAGGAACTGAGTTCTGTGTTTGTGATCCATGATCAGCTACTACCACTCATTGGGATCCTTAATTAACCCTCTCATCTTATTAACCACCTTTGTCCTCTGTCCACGAGTTGCAAGTAGTTTCGGGTGTTTGTAGTATGCTGGAGGCCGTGGGCAGCGCTGACCCGAGGGGTGGGCTGTGATGCGGTAGGCACATGGAACGGTGTACCGGGCGCCCGTTTGGTGTCTCGGGAACCCTACACACATCGTTCGGGGCCGTATGTGGAAACTTTGGCCGAACTCCCTGCGGATGGAACCTGAATAGGCGATAGACCTGGACTAGAGACTTGAGTGTTTAGGTAGGTCATGGCCGACACCCTCGTTGGGCTTCAGCTTGAAGGTTGTCGAGTACATGTCGTGTAAACGACGATAAGTGGTGAGAGCGTGTGTGAAGAAGTACACCCCTACAGGGTTAACATCATCTATTTGAATAGCCGCGTCCGCGGTAAAGGACCTCTGGGTTGCCTATATAGTTCATAGACAAGTGAAAGTGGATACTCTAAAATATGCAATATAAGCGTGAGTGCTATGGATGGCGTTCTCATAGGGAGACTAGAGAGGATCCATAGTGGTGTATTGATATGGTGAATATGTGGACTCGTGTGCGCCACCTCAAAAGAGTTACTTGCAGTCGTAGTTCAGGATAGCCACTGTGTCAAAGTTGGCTTGCTGCAGTTAAACCCCACCATCCCCTTGATTGATAATGATGCATATGTAGTTAGTTCTAATGTAAGTCTTAATGGGTACATTTGTACTCACGTTTGCCTATTTTATGTTTTTGCAGAGAGACTTCAGTCTCACTAGTAGTCCCGCGTGGACTTTGATGTTTAGCTTGTTACCTCAACTACGATCTTGTGCCCTCGGCAGGATCTGGTAGATAGTGAGGCTTCTCAGCCTTTTTCATTTGTAGATGTCTGTACTCAGACATGTTAAGCTTCCGCATGTGCTTTGACTTGTATGCTTTAAACATTGGGTCATGAGACCCATGTTTGTAATATCTCGCTCCTCGGAGCCTATTGAATAAAATACTTGAGTAGAGTCATGTTGTGATGGCATGTTGTATTAGCATATATTGAGCATATTGTGTGTATGTTATTGAAATGCTTGGTATGTGTGGGATCTGACTATCTAGTTGTTTATCCTTGGTAGCCTCTCTTACCGGGGAATGTCTCCTAGTGCTTCCACTGAGCCCTGATAGCTTGCTACTGATCCGGAACACTTAGGCTGGCCGGCATGTATCCTTCTTCGTTCCTGTGTCTGTCCCTTCGGGGAAATGTCACGCGGTGTCTACCGGAGTCCTGTTAGCCTGCTACAGCCCGGTTTACCGGAGTCCTGCTAGCCTAGTTGCTACAGCCTGGATTCACCCGCTCATGACCGACACATTCGTTGTTGGGTCATGTATGCCTGTCCCTATAAGTTAGTGCCACTTTGGGTTTACGACTAGCCATGTCAGCTCGAGTTCTTTGTCATATGGATGTTAGCGACACTATCATATACATGAGCCAAAAGGCGCAAACGTCCCGGGCCTGGTAAGGCGACACCCATGGGAATACCGTGCGTGAGGCCGCAAAGTGATATGAGGTGTTACATGCTAGATCGGTGTGGCATAGGATCGGGGTCCTGACAGCTTTGGTATCAGAGCCTGACTGCCTGTAGGATTACCAAGCCAAACTGGTCGAAGTTGAGTCTAGAAATGCTTTAGTTATAATGTTGGGGAATTGATTGTGGGTTGGAACGTAAGGCTCTTTTTACTCCTTTAACTTATGCCCTTCTGATCTGAGTCATCATATCTTTCCTACGTGGTTACGGAACGAGGCTTTCTCTTCTTTCCATCAGGATCACATGTTACTAATCAGTAGACTCATAAGATTGTTGGATTAAGCCTCAGTTCAGTTTCTACCTTGGCATTTTAACTGTTGATCTCGAAACCTTGATATTGTGCTTCTGAGTGGTTATGCCACCATTTTTGTAGCATGTCTCAAATTCTTTTGAGCAGTTACAGTCGTTATGCTGTCCGAGTCATCCCAGGTTTCTAAATAGTCTGAAGCATTTGCAAAATCCCTTCCTACCGTTTTGATGTCCCTTTGGGCCAGGTTAACCACACTAATCGGTGAGTTGAGGTACTCTGTTGCCTTGACATATATGTTGGAGTTATTATTATGACCCTAGGTGTCTTAGAGTTCCACCTAGTAATTGAACCATGTTTTGCGTTCCAAATGTGGTGATTCTGGCCATTATTCTCAAAAGCATCCCGTGATGCCATTTAGTTAGTAGGTATTCCACTCTTGGGTTATGAACCCGAGATTCACCCTATCTACCTCATGTTGTTAGTGTTTGCTCGTTTCTTTAGGTTATTAGTAACCTTTGCGATAGTCCTTGATGTCCATTGTATTTCCTTCTTCCAAATACCATGTACTGCTTATGGCAGAAGTTCCTCGCTGAACCGAAAGATCACAATCAGTGTGCTCTTCTCGAGTTCTCGATTCTATGTTGTGACTCTGTCAGTTCTACCTTCTTGCACTACAAAAAAATACACTTCCGTGATGATACATGTTTGTCACAGTAGGTCACGTTTTTTGTCATGCATGTACATCCATGACAATTTTATGACAGAATCATGATAGTCATACATGTGCTGTCGTAGAAGTGTTCCATGACATTATCATGGAAGTGTCCACTTCCATGATGATAAATCGGCATCACAGAAGTGCTTTCGTAAGGGTGACAGAGATGTGGCATCCACCATAACGGAACATTGTTAAGCTATCGGGCCGGGTTTTGGATCCGATAACCCATTAATAGCCCCGACCAATGGGGATTTTCCACGTGTAAAATCTTCATTGGCTGGAGGAAACACGTGTTGGCTCATCGTTGGAAAAAATGTCATCCACTCATTGGACACAAGGCGCCTATGATACGTCGGCATGTGGCACGACCCAACAGAGGCCCATTCCTGTGAAAAGGCCAGCCCGTTTGACTTGGTCAAAAGGTGGCGGGCCGACCCATGGAAAGCCTGTTAACGACTTGTTCGCATATAGCCCATTTACAGCCCGCTAACCCAAGGCCCTTTACGCCCTATCCGAATTAGGCCCAGTAGCATCATCTGGGCCATCCAATATGATTCCAGCCCGTTTTCACTTCTAGCCCATGTATGGCCCATGACTTCTTCCGGCCGATATGAGGCCCTTTGTAAATCTTGGACTATTAACGGCCAGTGGTGAAATTGGCCCGCAATGAACAGTGTATCACTTTACACCCATTAACGGCCATGGTGAAACTGGCCCGTAATGAACAGTGTATCACTTTATACCCATTAACGGCCCGTTATTCCGTTGGGCCGTTTCCAGCCCATGTTATCTTTCGGCCTTCTTAGAGCCCATTTATTCTTCGGCTCATTTCCAGCATTCGTTTACTTATGACCCATTAATGTCATTTTCTGCTTGTGGGCCAAATTCAGCCCGTGGTTACAGTCGGCCCATTTGTGGTCCATTAATACGTTGGGCTGTTTTCATAGCGTCATCAAATACGACCTATTAATGATGGCCCGTTATGGTCGGCCCATGAATGGGCGATTCCAACTCTAGCCCGTTTACGGCCATAATGCAGCCTATTATTGGCCCATGTTTGGCCAATCGATCATACGGACCGTATAAGGCCCATTGATGATACGGCCCATAGAAGGCCCATTGTTTCGCCGGCCCGTAGAAGGCCCATTCTTTCTACAACCTATAGAAGGCCCATTCTTTATACGACCCATAGAAGGCCCACTATTTCTACGGCTCGTAGGAGGCCCAGTGTGACTACAGTTAATATTAGCCCATGGTTATTGTGGCCTAGTTTAAAAAAATAGGTTATTGCAGCCACTAGAAAACCACGGAAAAAGAACTGCAATGACTACAAGCAAACAAATAAACAAGACAAAAAGGAAATAAATAAGCATGCAGCTTACGCTAGGCTGTCGCGGCTATCACACATATTACATCCACTGGGCATCAAAGTTCGCCACCAGGCAAATAAATGCACCGACAAAAGAATATACAAAACTTAGAGAACTTCAAAAGGCACTAGGCCTGGCCAGGTCGGGCCCCCCAAATAGCCGAAGAAGCTGAGTAGACCTCAGTTGTGTCAATGATAGATGCGTGAACACTAGATTTATGGCATGATGGTGCGGACGGCAGTCCTCTGACATCTTCATTGCATCTTTGACTTCATGTCGGAGCTGAGCAGAAGCAAGCCTTTCCGCTTTAAGTTGAGACTGAAGAAGTCGAACTGATTGAGGCAGCGACTGCACAGAGGTTGTCTCACACCTACTGGTGAGTAGCTTCAACTCACTGTCTTCATCAAGATAGGACCTTGGGGTCATCTCGATGTCCTCAAGATGGTTTGGCTCACTATCTTCCCTAAAGTTCTGCCTGGCGTAAGAGATACGACTCTGAAAGAGAAACAAGGAGACACATAACAGGTTTCACAATTATGTAAGCAAATAAATGGATCTGTTCTGCATAAGGAACATGTTTTTACAACTACAATTTGAAACTGGTAGTTGTTGCAAACATCCAATCAGATGTAAACAACAAAGCAAACAACAGTGGAGGAAATGATGCCTATCCAAATCTATACTAGTACAAAGTTTGAAGGCTTGAGAAGGATGAACTTACATTACATGTTAACATGGGCTAGACAAAGCCCTTCTCCATGTTGATGGAAGGATAATTCAATAAATTCCCCAAAGAAAATTCTTTATAAGCATTGCCATTATTCTACATTTTGCAAAGAGTAAATATAGATCAAATAATATTGGAAGGAACAGAGGATAATGAAGCTCAGGTGCAGACTGATGATACATAATCAGATAACAATTAATTAAGTACAACATTACAAGGCAAAAGGGAGAGAGGTACTGACAAGAGCAATGCAGAGCCCAATATTGTTTTGAGATCGTATGATCCTTTGAGCAAGGAGATTCATCTGAAATTAGTTTTCATACAAGACAGAAGGTAAGGCACAAGCAGAAATTTAGGAGTTCAAATTTTGAATTGATATCATTGACAGTACCTGATGCTGGGCTCCCTGCAGTTCTAATAGGGGTTTGGCCACTGGAGTAGGGGTAAAGTGTGGTACAATTGGGCCTGTTTTTTCTGTGGCTGCTGATCTATCTGATTTAACAGGTATCACTACCTTTTCCAAATACCTAGTTTGTACTCCTTGAGGATCTGCACTCACTCTCTTCCTTTTGGACATCTATTACGAAAGAACAACATTTGACTGGAAAAACATAGTGTGACGACACATGGAATAGGTACAGAAAATGGATAGGTATGGCATATACTCATATATGATGCTTAAACTAAGAAGATGGTGTAACAAAGTATAAGTAATGCAAGAGGTCAGATGCAAAACATGTGTGACCAATACAACTTTGCAAAGTTAGAGCAAGCACCTTGATGGGTGAATAAGATAGGCCATCCTCCACCATGCCAAGTTTGTTAGCCAGTGGATTGTTCCCCAATATTCCTCTCGTGCGCCCATTCTCAATTTCATTTTGATAATGTTCAGTATCTGACATGCATGAAAACATAAAAACAAGTGAGATTTTCTTTGTAATACAGAAGTGATTCTAATCCAATACTGCCTCCCTGTAAACCCCTTTGCGCTATCTCTGCAATTCCTTTAAGAGATGCCATCCTTGCTGTAATTTGTTGTGTCCATTAATATAATGTGGCCTACTACTCAAAATATGAGAGCTCCAGAAGTGATGACACTTCGCAGATGATAGCTTCAACATATAGTAAAGAAGAACAAGTCGACCTGACCTGACAGATTCAAAATATACTAAGGGAGAACAACTCGACCTGACCAGTCGACCGCAAGAGAAGAGTATCATCTTAAAGAAGAGTAGAAGATTAAGCAGATTGAAGATATTACAAGTCTTTCAATACAATGTCGGTCGGCCACCCATGATGAACCAGAGCGCACAGAGAAATACTATTCTTTCCGATCTCTCCATATGTAGCTCACATGCATTTCGAAACTAAAGTAGGAACATTTAGCTAACCAATTAAACATCTGTCAGTTTTACTAATATCAGCGATAATATCAGATATGAATTTGTACAACTAAGCTTGTTTAGCTCGATGGGTGGAGCAGTGCTATTACGACACGAACCACGTAGGCTGATTGTGGTCATCATAAAATGGGGAAACCATAAGCATGATGAGTACAGTGTTGACTGTGGCAGTGGGATAGCATATCTGAAGCTGAAAACCTTGCAAAGGGTAGTTAGCAACCGATGTTTGCTTTGAAATAACAACTAATATTTGGCATGGACAAGAAAGTACGGTCAACAAGTGACAAAGAAATGCAATTATGTTGTCTCTCTATATGTCGCGACATGCATTTGGAAACTCAAGTGGGACCTTTAGCTAACCAATTAAATGTGTCGGTTAACTAATATCAGTATCATATCACAATCATATTTGAACAACTAAGCTTTCAAATTCTGAGTGTTGTGTTGCAAAGGTTGGAGTAATGCTAGTACGACAGAAAGCACCAATGCATATCATAGTAGAGTAGATAAAAGGGGAAAACCCTAAGCATCAAGAGAAAAATCAGGAAAGTGGAACTAGCTGGACCAGTGGGTGGCGTACATGCTTTTTGAAACGAATATATCGAAACATTAGGTGACCAATTAAACGTTCTCTGTTTTAGTGATATGAGCATCATATCAGATTCGTATTTCAACACGTAAGCTTTGGGTTGAGGTCTTGAGGAGCAGTGCTAGCACGACATGAAGCACCTACGATGATGGTAGTGAATTTTAAGGGGGAAAACCATAAGCTTTACGAGTATAGTGCCCGTGCCATGGCGGATCTGAAGGTGCAAACCGGACAAAGCTACTTCGCAACCAATATTTTCTTTCAACTAGCCACTACGATTTGGTACGGACAAGAAAAGTACAGTAAACAAATTACGATCTATTTTCCGGGTGAGATCAATAACTTAAGCACATATGGAAGAGTACCACCTCTCTTGCGACATCGTGTAGGCCTATGCTGAGACGTTGAGGGTGCTACGGGTGCGATGGCAGTCGGCGGCGGGGAAGAAGACTTTAGATGGCAGATGGCCGGGTCGGGGGATATATCCTGTTGCCGTGGACGAGGCGGTCGTAGGAGCGGCAACGGCAAGGTGGACGACGGCGCCGATGAAGCGAGAGGAGGTGATGAAAGGATCCTAGTCCAGCACCAGGGATGAGAGACGTCCATCTCTTGCAGTGGACGACGAGGTAGGGGTAGCGGCTCCGGCAAGGTGGAGGATGGGGTGGCGGACGGAGGAGGCTAGCCGCAATGCGGAGGTTGTCGTGCCGCCGATGGTGTATGAATGGGGAAATGGAGGGGAGGGGGGATGTCAAACTTTGGGACGTGCTTCTCTGAAATGTGGGAAAGTTACGAACTTATCCCCCGTTTAAACTTTCGGACATCGCGTCGGTTGGGGATAGGACGATAATCTCGCATCTCCCAAATATTTCTGGTAACTATTTCGAGCGAGGAGAGGGTGTTTTGCCGACCACGTTTGGCGCCCACGGTGTATGAACGGGGCTGGCAGGTAGGGCGGTTGTGTCGCTTCTGAGGGAAGTTACACATCTGCCCATATTTAAAATATTAGCCTACATCGATTTTGGACGAGGAGAGTTTGTTTTGCCGCCCACCGTGTATGAATGGGGAAATGGAGGAAGAGACACATGTCTTTCGGACGAGCTTGAATAAAATGTGTTTTGCCACCCACGTTTGGCGCCCGCCGTGTCTGAATGGGCTCAGAGGCCGTCATGTCATGTCTGATTGAAGTTACTAGTCTACCCCTATCGACAGCAGTGTAAATCCGGTCGATAAGGATGTCATTTGTGAGGGGTAGACAGTAATCTCCATCTCGCAAACACTTGCTTCAGGCAGCCCACAAATTATAGTGGGTGTTTAGCCGCTTCGTTCAAAACATGGGAGAATTAGCATTCACATTTTCCCTGGGCCCTGGCAAACTAAATTCAAATCCAATTTGTATTCGATTACGAATATCCAGAGATAATTCTACATTTTGTTATTTATTTCTTCAAAACCACAACAAAGATTTATTCCACCTTTATATATGATTATGATTTAGAAATGTCGTGATCTTCAAATTCAGTAGGTTGGATACAATCTGAGTCAAACAGTTATTTCATCCAATACAATATGCTCACACGAAAAACAGTTCACCTTATGTCAGTCATACAAGTACTGAGGATTACCTCGCCTAAAAAATTCAGATCATTACAACACATGGACAACATAGAGGGTCTTGCAACATAATCCATTCAGATACATGACACAATATTCAAGTACAATAATCTAATGACAATTTCAACTGGTATCTAAAGAAGAACTAGGATTACCTTGGGCTTCAGATAGCAGAAACAGCAGGACCTCCTCCGTGTTCAAATGCAACATTCTTACATCCTCCAATTCTTCAGTTGCTTGCATAATGCGTGCCGCTAATTCCGTAATTTCTAGCCTCAAGATAAAGATTACCTCATTCATGGCAGCCACACCATCTCTTTCTGCCTCTAGTAGAGCCTCAAGCACTATAATATCTGTGCTCAGACTGCTCTCCGGCGGTGTTGCCTCTGAACTACTACCATCTGGTAACATGGATGGCGCACTGCTTCCACAAATAGATTCTGGAGTTTTACATTGTGTCCTAGTGTGAACGGCATCTTGAAAGGTTTCCACTGGACATAAGTAAGAGATAGTTATAGTATGATCCAGGAAGTAAGCTTACATGGTAAACGACGGACGAATTATTGCCGAGCATGGCACACTATATTTAAATGGTTCTAAGCAGCATCAGCCGAAAAGAAATTAAAATGGTCAGATGAAACTAGGGATGTAAGTGGCAAGTAAACGACATCCGCTAGTCCCATCTAGTTAGTTTTTGCTACCTTCCTAGTTCATTTTCCTCAAAAAACAAAAACTCTTTCGAACTATCATACCACTAGTGGACTTTAATCGGGATTAAACGGGACCCAGTTGACATCCCTAGTTGAAAGGGAGTGTACCACCGCTATATTTAAGTTGCCAAGGCATCTAAGCAGTTGAAATAATCTGAGAAAGCACTTAACAGTGTGGCCTCATATAAACTATGAAGACAGTCTTGTGATGAAGTTGAGAGGAAAAGTTAAGGACTCAAATGAAATAGGCATGCATTTCTTTATGATAGTACAGCAGGCACTGCTGACATATTGGCAAACTCAGGTATAGCATAACAACAAACAAGCATTCGAATCAAGCAATACAGCAAAGCAGACAACTGAACTATTTGTAATTCGGTAGGATTACAGGTTGAGGGCACAAGCCAAGAAAGCAGCCCACTCGCATTACATTTCACATGTACTAAAACACACTGGATTACCATATGTTGCTGTGAAGTCTCGCTACTGTTGCAATGTTCTTTGAAGATATCGTCAGCATCCCGTGGTTGCAAATCTAGTTGTTGTAGTTTATTCTGCACCCTCTATTTAGGTAAAATTAATTTTAATCGCATGCACTTGTCCAAATTGATCATCAATGGTTCATCTAAACTAATGAAATAAGGGTGTGTACATACACGACAATATATCTACTTCCCTCTATTTTTATGCTTGTTCGAGGTACCAGCCCCAAAAGACCAAATATTTTGCTTGATGGGGTTGGCAGCTCCATAATTAATAGAAGCATCAAATTAGTCATGCAACTTGGGAAGATCAAGAACACACAAAGAAGTAATGAACAGAGGCTCAGAGCAGTGATGTAATAGTTAGCATCAGAAAATGTAGGGTAAAACGAACAAAAAGCAGCGGAACCACATGCTAGTTTGCTGATGTATAATTAAGCATAGAGAACATTAAGCAGTCTAATGGAACCAACGGGTGGCATCAGAACAACACCATTATCATAAATATAGCATTCAAGAAGTAAAATAGTAGGCAGTGATATCTAGGAAGTATAGTAATACAGTAATTAGGACAAAACTAAAGCATATTAACTATTTGTGCACTAGTATGTAATTTAGCACATGTAACATGTTCACTGCCAGAAGTATGGCCCTACAGGTGCAAGCATAATAACGCATCTCATGAAAAAATGAATGATGCCCTGAAGAAATTCAAAGGTGCGGTGCTTATGCTAGGAAAGTGAACGTAGGCGCCGGCCGTTGGATAATACTACCTGATTCTCGGCGGCGTATGGGTAATGTTCTCATACTTGATAGCTAAGGATCATCGATGGTGCTTGTGTTGCGGTTGAGTTTGGGCCGGCTATCGCCGTCCCTGAAGCGGCTCCGGTGCTATGGTTGCGGCGCCTGTCGCCATACAAGAAAGCTCATCTATGGTAAGTGAACAGTTGCATGATAAAGAGAAAAACCGAAGGAGTACAAATCGAAATAAACTAATGAGGCTGCGGCGTCGGTAAAGCAGGGCCAGTGGAGTTGAATATGGCATCCGTGGAGCAGGTCCGGTGCAGTGGACGAAGGCTTTGGCGGGCGTGTTGTACAGTGCTTTCGGTGAGGCGGATCTGTTGCGGCGGACGAGGGCTTGTATGAAGGGCCAGCGAAGGGGCGGACGAGGGAGTCAGTGAAGGGCCTACACTATGGTGGACGAGGGCACCAGTTAAGCAGATCCGGTGCAGTGGACCATGATGGTGATCAAGGAGATCTGGAGTGGTGGACATATCAATCGCTGAAGCGGCTCCGGTGAAGTGGTGTGTAGGCAGTTGGGGGTTCCAAGGCGCGGAATGTAGATCCGGCGGGGTGTGAGGTCCACCACTGCGGCGGAGGACTAGATTCAGCGGCTTGCCGTGGTTGGGGGGTCAGGGAGGGGAAGGGGAGGGGCTCTGGGAAAGAATGTTGGGGGCAAAGAGGGGAAAACAATGGAGTTACCAAAGCAGCCCTTTTCCGTTCATGTGGCAGGGGTAAAACAGGAATATCACAGGGCTAAACTTTCGGGCGCGTGATATTTCGATGTGAGCGGGAAGTTTGAAAGCTTTTGACGCCTAAAATTATAAGTATTCTGCTCTCGTACGGCCAACTATGATATCATGGCCGACAATTTGTTGTTTTGCACGCAAAAAAATGTGCAAGTTTTGAAAATCTATGTCTCCAACTCGAAACTTAGATTGTCCATTCAATTCAAATATGGATCATTGAGCTACTACAAGCAAATACCATCATACGGTCCAATTCAAATGAAATTCCTAAATATGATGACAAAAGCAAAAATGTGTATGTGTATGAATAAAGTGGATGATAATAAAGTTTGAACAAACCGTATGTGTATATCTCTAGGTTTGATATATGAATTTGAAATCACGAAATCCCGGCTTAAAAAATGTACCTCTGTTTAAATGAATTACAAAAGCTAATGATGGAGTCGAATTCCAAAATTCCAATCTTAGGTTTGTAATTCTGGTACATCAAGGTATATCACGCATGTTCAAAAGTATCGTTATCTCATAGTACAAACTGTGAAACAAATTGATCAACCATGAGTGCACAATATCTCAATTACGCTAAAGTCCCTCAAATATAGACACCTCACTCTTTATCTGAAGCCAACCCCCCCCCCCACCACACACACACATAGAGAAGTCGTTCTCTCCCCCAAACACCAACACACGAGCACATTAACACCCCTCTCTCTTGTAAAGTCCGGACCCCAATATAGGTCTCTATCACTTTGTCTCTCGGGCATGCACACATCTCTTCCCTCACTCTCTAGGTCTCCCGCTATCTCTCTTACCCAAGCACATGGACTATGTAAAGTGTATATTTCCCATACACACAAAACGTCGCCCCCAAACGTCTATCTCCCTAGTTATGTGGTTCTCGCGCACTCACCTCACACACCACCCCCACTCCAAACAAGCACACTTTGTCTCCTTGTGCACCACTCTCCTATTTCTATCTCTCCCACATGCGGACCCGCCCCAGCTCCTTCCCTATATACATATATGTCGTGACTCTTTCCATAGCTCCCTAATGTATCATCATTCTCGATTTAGCACATTGTTCTCTACACCATCTATTCTAGATCTCTCATGAAGTCCCTATCACACACACGATGACTCGCTTCCCTTGTATCTCCGTTCATAGGCCAATTTCGGACAACATCAACATTGTCTCCCTGTCTATACGCCATTTATGGACACAAACGACCCCTCTCGCCCCCTCTCTTCCTCTCTCTTTCTCTCTCTATCGCTAGCTCTCTCTCTCTCTCTCTCCCTCCCTCCCTCCCTCCCTCCCTCTCGCGCGCGCGCTCTAACACCCCTCTCCCACACACACGGTCGATGTCTCTTCCAAATAGTGTGCTCCCCCTGCCCGCACCCGTGTTGTCCCGCTATTACACATGTGACACCATTCCCCTTCCCTTATACTAGGTTTACATCATCAGTGGTCTCTCTACTACACATACACACAGTCCCTCTCACACACAAACACGTGCACAAACACACACAGACACGCACAAACATCCATTTATCTGGATCCTCATCTCTCCCCATGTCCGCATGTGTATCTCACACACTCACTCTCTAATTATTTATATGTGTCTCCATGTTACACAACACAAAGCCCCATGTACATGTATCTCTGTATCCTCCACACACATAGACACAAAGAATCTGTTATCATTGCCTCGGTCTCTAATATATCACACGCGCACACTGTCTCTCTCTCTCGCAAACACGCTCAACAAGGGTTTCCCCGTGAATAACTTACCGTCTATTCATCAACAGTCGTGGTAGTACGGCGAACACGAGACGTGAAAAAGAATAAATCTACACGTGCTTAGACCACCTAGTATGACTACTAGGACTAGAGCAAGCCAAAAAGCGCGCCGCCGTCACCCCCTCCTTATCGGCAACGGGAAAATCTTTGTTTTACATAGTCGAGAAGTCATTGTGCTAAGGCCCCACATGCCGAGGCGTTGAATAGAATGTAGATGCTAGTTTACGGAAGCAAGTATCGATAATACGTTTGTATCTCCATACTTATATTTCTTCTCTTATAAAAAACCAAGTTGGTGATCATGGTACATGTGCCATCTTGCAATATAGACCGTCTGATCTATATCTGACGGATGGAAATTAAACTAAAAGATACCCGCACTCCTCTCCACATTTACAGACAAGGCCTTCCCTCATTCATCCTTATCTCCAACAAACCTCATTGTTGAGCAATTAAGAAAGGAAGCCTCTGGAACAAACTCGCCCTGGAGGCCGCTGCCGGCGTTGTCAATCCCCATGCCTCCGCTCAGTCCGACCACCAATCACCACCACACCCCACTCCTCTTCACCCTATCTCATATTTCTCGAGATATCATTAGTTTTTACACATGGGATTACTCCCACAAGGGTCAATCACAACAAGTGTTTTATAAAAAAGATGCATCTTGATGTTCCGTGCAATGCACGGATCTTGCTAGTACTCCTACACAAAACTAAGTTGGTGATGATGGTGTGCCTGCCATCCGTCATTTCTGGCCATTAGATCTACATCTAATGACTGTGAGGTAAGTTGTTGCCTTTTCTCACCAACATCCCACTTGTCTACCAATTTGCAGAAAAACCCATAATTAGTATATTAAAACCAACCACATCCCTCCCCGACCTCACCAAAACAGCCTAAGGAATATATTCTAATTGAAACATAATATATCTCTAGTGACATATGTATATCAAAATTAGAGTGTTTTGTACCATGTTTGTGAGTAAGTATTATTCTAATTATGATTCATTGTAGTGCACATGAACATTGCTAGTGTTTCCAAGCATGCATTTTTTTCCTAGTATTCCATATTTTCGAGTTTTCCATCATGATATTAGTCACCCATGGTTGATATTTACTTTCAATCATGTACACATATGCACTATGTAACTAGCCATGCTTACTGGCTTCCAAAGCTTAACTTTCACTCCTACTTACAACATGTAGAGTATTTAACAAAAAACTACCACTTTCAACCAGCCCTAGGAAGAATCTATTGTACAGAAAATAGCAAAAACATACCCAAAATTTCTTAATCCATGCCAAAAACTACTACCTAGTACTCCTACCGATTAGGTTCGTTCAAACCCATTTATGATAGGGTTGGCCCTCACGTCCGTGCTGATGAGGCAACTTAAACCAACACATTTTGTTTGACCGTTGACACGAGGGACCCACATCTGACCTTCTATCCTGTTATTCCCCCTCAAATCATTATTTTTCCTAAACATTATGACAAACAGTACTGATGCGTGTTCGTCGGTGGCTCCAGTGATGAGCGAGTTGGCCGCCGCTCTGCTGGATGGGCCGGATGCCGCGTTGGCCTCCGCGCGGGTTGGCAGGCTGGCCCGAGTGTGACTCACGAGCGAGCAAGCCGCCTCATTGGCCTTCGCTCGAGCCAGATGGCTGGCCTTAGCGCGGCACGCGCGAGCAAGCCGCCGCGCTGCCGTTCCAATCTAGCTAGCAAACCTAAAAGACAAGCAGCTGGACGGAGCTGTCTTGGCTAGCTAGCGGCCGCGAGCGCCGGACGGAGCTGACATCCGGGCTGCTGCAACATGGGCTCCGCACGTGTGATGGTTTTGACCTCGCCTTCTGCCAGCGGCGGTAGCTGCGTCCCATGGCCGAGGATGACTAGGTGGACGGGCCGGAGGTAGGAGGTCACTCGGGGATTTTTGTGCAGACTGAGATGTAGGTCCCACAAGTCATAACGCCTGTTCGAATAGAAGGTGTTGACTTAATGGGAGACATGGGCCCTGTTAGAGGTTCGAGTTAGATTCCAACCCTGAACTAACTCTAACCAAAGTGGTGTTTGGATGGTAGGGTTAGATTGACAACAAATGTATCCAAATAGGGCCATGTGTTGAAACATGCCTATAACGACACTTTGTAGAGTAGTCGTTTCTTGGTAGGGCTGGTTGGTAAGAGCATGTACAATGGTTGATAAGGTAGTCTTATCTTAAGTTTGCCATGTATGCAAGTGGTAGTAGTTTCTTGGCATTTTAGTGGTTTCTTGCATTATTAGGGGTTTCTTGTAAGGAACAATGTACGTACTACTAGCGGCAAAAGGCGATTCTAGGTTGCGTTGTACTCCAACGAGTACTACTAGTGGTCGTGGGAGTGTATACCTCGTTTCGTGGGTTTGATCCCGGCCGAACGCACGACGGCCTTTTTTTAAATAGTACTACTACACTTTGCTGCGAGCCAATATTTTACACGGGTAGTTTGAGTTTTGAAGTCAAATGGACGTGCCTCCCCACAATCTAGGTGCACTGAATAGCCTAGCCACGTGAACGGGTTTTCCTTCCCAGCATCCTGTGGCTCGCGTGCTTGCCCTAGCCGCACCTCGCTTGCAGCTTCCTCATCAGCTAGTAGCATATTTAAAGTAGCTCCTCCCAATTAAGCCCAAGGAGCCGGAAAAGCCTGGCGGGGCATTGGGAATTGTGCAATATGGCTCTATACGTAAAGTTCTCTACTACTACTCTGTAGCTTGTGGCGTTGCATGCATGGACTTCACTCCATTATCGGCTCTACTATAAAAGAAATTCCTCTTGACGTGTTTTTTTGAAATGGAGGCAAAAGCTTTGCTTCATCTCATTCATAAAGAAGGAACTACTAACAAAGTTCGACGAGATCCATTACACCTCCATAAATGGAAGCGAAAAGCCTACTCTAGCTGAATCAAATAACTCAAATGTTCTGCCCACGCAGTAACCGTCGCTGATAAACAGGCTGCTAGTGTGTGCGTGAGAGGAGCGGCTGAGTAGGCCAGCTGCGTGAGAGGGGCGGCTGAATAGAGCACCGAGAGTACCCACTAGGCCACTACGCAGGTGTACTTTCCCTGCATTGATAGTACAGCGATGGTTCTAGAGAACAGTAGTACCCTCCACTTCCAACTGTAGCTCCTTGGCCCTGAGATTAAAGAGTTCAAAATTGGTGCACTATACTAGACTAGACTAGAAGTACAACACATCGCACTACTAGTTGAGAAAAAGTAGTACTAGTACTGCTACAGTACGGGTACGTACTCCTCCGTCACTTAATGTAAGACATTTTTTGACACTAGTTGGCGTGTACAAAAAAATGGCAAAAACATACCCAAATTTCTTAATCAACGCCAAAAACTACTACCTAATGCCAAAAATTTCTTACTAGTGCTATTATTTACAGTATAATGCAATCCCATAACGTTCCATAATGCTAGTACTAGTAGTAAATAATAGCCTCACCCCTTCGCTAAGGAACGATCTACAGTTGGAAGGGACGAGGCCCTCCGGTTACTACGCTCTTATCTCCTCCTCGCTAGTTCCCCTCCCCCGGAAGAGAAGGCAGTTCGTCGCTGCTCCCATGGATTCGCCAGGCGGTTCTACTCCTCGTCGTGGCTGGGAGACCTTGGACAAAGATCCTCTGGGAGAAATCGCACGCCGCTCCGACGTCCTCACCGCCGCAAGACTCGGTTCTTACTCCACCAACTTTTTCAAGACATTGCTTAAATAGGCTTGGGAAAAGGCCATGCTTGTTGGTCTTCCATGCGTCCTCGAGGAGAAGGTTCGTCTATGGGACAATCCTTCGAACAGTCCACCGGTCCCTGGCCATGGTTGCACGTTGACTCCGCTAGAGTTGCCGACGTTGAGAGGTAGTCGGATTTTGTTCGATGAGGAGGTCAGTAATGGAGTTTGATCATGTAGTACTTAGTTATTCCATTTCCATCCTGTAATTTCTCCGCTGCCCACCGTCTTATATATAGGTCTGGGTCAGTGCCAACAAAGATTGGCTTGCATACCTCCGGCCGGATACCACCATCATTTTGCACAACATCCACAACAGTGCGGCCGTTCCGGTAGACCCCTTCTCCACCATTGGTATCGGCCTTCCGGACTGGCTGGGCTTGAATACGTATGATGATGCCTACATGAGATTGAAGAAGATAGCAATTGCGGACCCACCGAAAAAGCGAGGCGGCTACGATGATTACTATCTCATCGCGGTGTTAGACATAAGGATTGCCATCAATGCAAGAGGCAGTAACGGCAGAGGCTGGCGCATGTTGGCGGTGGCAGATTTGTACCCTACACGTTCGAAGATGCCGTGTGCCATCTAGGCCGCATCTTCGCGGTGACAAGCCAGGGGACTTGTTTCATCTGGTTTCCATCCTACGGTACGGGAGATTACAAACAGAATGCACAAACCATCATTTGCATCCCTAACGGTACTCCATTATTTTGCAGGGACCAGTCATCCCCCGATCAAATTAAGATCGCCGATCCTGGATGTGCATTTGCATCCGTGATTCGGTCTAACCTGGAACCTTGTAGCGGACTTTGGCATATTGGGATCAACTATCTTACCGGTCTTTACCCATGGTACCACTGATGTACAACATGGTCACACAATCTACCACGATCGGGCCATCACCGTCTACCCAGGTATTCCATTTTTTTAACCCTCTCGCCTTCTCTTTCATTGTTGTACTAGTAGGAGTACTTTTTACCTTGGAGGACGCGTATAGCTAGCTAGGCCCTTGAAGACTTGAACCCACTAGCCGCCACCATTTTTGTTTTTCCATGTCTTACTATCTCATCCATGTAGCCAAGAGTGGCTATATATAATAAGCCGGTTATTTTACTTCCTCTATACGGGAGTAGTACTATTTGCTGCACAGTATTACTGACCGCCATATTTGAGCACAACATTATTATGCATGGACCTTGACTATATACGTCACCATGTGTCTAGATCCGGGATGCTGCGTGTACCAGATGAACGGCGCCGAGTTCGACCCCCGGGATGCTATGTGGGTGCCGAGGAACACTCTTGGAGAGTACTCACTTTTCATCGGGGACAGCTACCCCATTGTGAAGCGGATGCCACCTTCCGTGCACGACACGGAAGGCATGCCGTTCATGAAGCATGGTTGTGTCTTCAGTGCGCACCGCCGGATGAATGACATGCTGGGACACGCTATCCCTGATTTATGCCGCTTCAGCTTGGATGAGTCTCCATCGTGTGGAACCGGACTAGAAAGCTGCGACAATGATTCCCGTTGCCCACCGCTATGGACCGTGCCATCCATGAAGAACACCTGGGACTGGAACCTGGAGGAGGACATGTAGCCCATCTATAACGTGTAAGTGGAGTACGGTAATTGTGAATGGTAGCGCTGTGAATATATGTAGACTAGCCGTGCACAAATTTATCACATGAATTGGAGATGAACTTGTGTGGCATACTGGCATTTGTCCTTTAGAATTTATTACTAGTAAATGTGTTATGTGTACGTGCAACTTGTGTGGTTCTTGCACGGGCTCCAACACGCTCTTTGAGAAAAAGGTGGCACAGCCTTGGATATACGTGACGTGGCGGCATCATACACTAGCATCATTCGCTATAGTTGGAGTACACTCCTACTAGGATGACAACTCCTATAAAACCTAGCGCTTGGCTCTTTGCCTCTTCGGGAGGTTCAACAGTTCATACTCGTGTGAACCTTTCACTTGGCTCTTCGCCTCTTCGGAAGGTCCAACAATGATGATACTACGGTACAATATGCTTCTGGCAATCTGACACGATTGAAATGCTGCACATCCACCGCGAGGGCGAGGTCGAAGGCGAGGGAGAGGGAGAGGGAGAGGGCGATGTAGTCAAAACCCTCTCCTCGTCCTGCGAACCACCGCGTGCGTGGGTGAGGGAGAGGCATAGTAAGCAAGCTTCTCCTCGTTCGGCGAGTTGACAGGACACATCAAAGCAGTACTAGTACTAGTAGTCCATACTGCATCCTTTCCGATTAATATGGCTTAATTTGAAACGAGAAAAATACACTGGCGGTCAACATATGTAACAATACGCTCTTTACGGTCACTATATATAGTTTTGCGGTGATTATACGATCACTAGATCATCGTAGAGCACCGTATTGCACCCTACTGACCGACCACATAGTCGACGTGGCACTTTGTTGACTGGTTAAATTGTCACCTAGGTTCTGGATCCCACCTGTCAGTTGGCAGAGCAAAGAAATCAGTTAAACAAAACTTTATGCAGGCGCGACACGAGCCCAACCCTTGCGCGCGAACCGCCCTGGCTGTCTATGTGAGTGCATGCACGTGTAGTCCCTCGGTCTTCCAACAAAGAGTGCTAACAAAGATTGTACATCGGCTATAAAACAAATAGTGTAGTACATGATGTACATCTACACTTCCAATGCATTTAGCCTTTAATCTCAATTGATATTGATTGACTAATGCACCAACTTGTGCTGTAGGTATAGGCTACATGTCTATCCTTAATTACAGCATGCAACAACCTTCATTTAATCTTCTTCTCTCAATGGTCGCATGCACACATAAGTCTGCTACTTTCGGGCATTAATTATGCCCTGGTCAATATGTAAATCTCTAAATGTACAGTCTTTCACGGACGTAGGGAGTAGTGTCACATCCCGAGTCCTGGTATGCAGTAGGCTATCCCTTCATGTGCGCATCATGTTTAACTTTCAAATGAACTTGAAATGGGGGATGTTCAAACCCTAGAATAAAAAGGAATCCACCAGGTTCAACTAAAATATTTTTTAGTGGACCCAAATGGCCTTCAAAAATGTTCATCATTTTTGGAAATGCTGGAAACAGCAACCAGAGGTGATGCACATTTTTGCATGACATTTTGGATTGTTGAATTAACACATATTGTATTTTGAATTGGAGCAAATAAATACTATAAATACTTTATTGCTCCAATAATTCAGATTTTTGTTGAGGGGCTTTGGAATAATCCTTTTAGTCCCTGAAAAATTTATCAGAAGCAACAAAATTAGTTTGGTTCAAAACCAAATTAAAAGAAATGTCAGAAATAGAAGACAGAAACAAAATAGAGAAAAGGAGAAACTTATCTGGCGTCTCCAGCCGGCCCAGCACTATGCAGCCCACTTGGCAGCCTAGCCAATTGGCGCAGCCCACCAGAAGCCCCACCGTCTTCAACCTCTGCCAGTAGGCAGAGGCGTGCCCGAGCTCCACCTCCTGCTTCCACCTCCTGCTTCCCCCTCGCGCTGTCTCCGCGCCACAGGAACGGCCTCGACCCCCTCTGCCTCTCCCCTCATTCTGGAGCTCTGTCCCTCTCCTCTAGCTCCCTCCCCGCAACACCAACAAACACGCCGTCGCTGCCGCTTGCTGCTGCGGCGGCCACCGCCACGTCCTCGCCCCTCCGTTGTGCCCAAGAGCTCCGCGTCGTCGTCCTCGTCTTCTCCGTCAAGCCGTGCGTCTCTGGACGCCCTGTGGAGCCGCCATCGCCGTCGTCCTCACCTCCGGCCGCTCGAGATCGTCGTCGCCGTTCTGCCTGTGCTGGACCTCTCCCGAGCTCGCTGACGCCTCCTCCGGATCCGCTATGAGCCCTGTTGCCATTTGCCTCTCTCTGTTTTATCACTCGCGCGCCGTAGTCGTGCCAACCACCGGACCCAAGCGGCCGCGCCGCCGTGGATCCTCACCATCGTGGCCAGAGCCACCCCAGCTCGCGCCCGTGCATGTCATCATGCTCAGGAGCCTCCCAGAAGACCAAAGCCGCCGCCCGCAGCTCCCGCCGTGCCCTACAGCACCCCGCACGCACCTGGCCGTGCTCCGGCCGCCGCGAGCGAGCTCGTCGCTGTCGCCTCCGGCCACCCCAGGCCCGGCTGGCTCCACCACCCGACGCGCGCTGGTCTGGGCTCTCGAATGATCCCAACCACACTGCGAACAGGGAACCACAGCCCGTTCCCGAGTGCCCCGTCGCGTCTGCTGCCGCCAGCGGCTAAACGTCGGCGGGTTTGACCAACTAACCAGGGGTTTGACCTCCCCCTGGGTCACTGACATGCGGGACCAGCCCGCCTAATTAATCCAGGTTACATTAAGTTAAAACACTAATTAACCTAGTTAGTTAGGTTAGTAACTGACAGGCGGGCCACTGGTCAGTTTGACCTGGGCCGCCCATTGACCTGCTAACGTCAGCATGATGTCATGCTGATGCAGTAAACTATTTTCTGGTTTTAGTCTAATTTAAAATAACCAGAAATTCCAGAAAATAGTATAAACTTCAAAAATTCATATTAATTCAACCATAACTCCAAATTAAATAAATTATATATGAAAAATGACCAAAAATCCAATCTATCCATCTGTACCATTTTCATGCATGTTAGAGCAACCTAACCTTGATGTTCAGGTGAAACAAGTTAATGCACTAATATGACCTCTTATTTTGGGTTTGCATTTGAATCCTTGATTCAAATGAACTCAAATCAATCTGTTCTAAGTTGCATTAGCCAAACACACTCATTTTGCCATGTCATGCTCATGCATCATATTGTGCATTGCATTGATTGTGTTTCCTCTCTGTTGCCGGTATTTGTCCCCTCTCAGTAGACGACGTTCCGACGATAAGTTCGATGACACCGATGAAGAACAATATTATCTTCAGAAGTGCCAGGCAAGCAAAACCACCTTGTTCATTCCAATACAATCCCACTCTCTCGCTCCTGCTCTCTTTTCCTGCATTAGGACAACAACGATTCAACGGTTACATGCTGCGGTAGTTGAACCCCTTTCCTCTGCATGACATGTCATTGCCACAGTAAGTAGATGAAACCCACTAGCATGAGTAGGATTTGTTTGAGCCCTGATGTGCCTACTCATTCATGCTTGTTTGTCATGCCTGCTATTGCTTAGAGTTGTGTCAGGTATGATTCATCGGGGATGAATTGGAATGTGGTGAACATGTCCTACTGTTGAGAGCTAAGTGTGTGAACACGATTTGGTAAAGGTAGCGATGAGAGGCCATGTAGGATTACATGGTGGGTTGTCTCATTGAAACCGTCCTCAGGAACTAAGTTCTGTGTTTGTGATCCATGAACAGTTACTACCACACATTGGGTTCCGGTAACTCGACCCCTCTCGACTTATTAATCAACTCGATCTCTGTCCAGGAGTTGCAACTAGTTTCTGGTGTTTGTAGGTAGTGTTAGTAGTCTACCAAGTGGCACCCGGTACAGGTGGGCTTGGGACAGACTAGGCACAGTGGCCCGGTGTACCAAGTGGCACCCGGATGGTGGGCTTGGGAACCCTGCACACATCGTTTGGGGCCGTGAGCGACACCCCGGCCGGATCTCCTTGCGGACGGAACCCGAATAGGCGATAAACCTGGAAGAGAGATTTGTGTGGTTAGTCAGGTCGTGGCCGACACCCTCGCTGGGCTTCCGCGTGAAGGTTGTCGAGTACATGTCGTGTAAACGGCGATAAGTGGTGAGAGCGTGTGTGAAGAAGTACACCCCTGCAGGGTTAACATTATCTATTCGAATAGCCGTGTCCGCGGTAAAGGACTTCTGGGTTGCCTGTACAGTTCATAGACAAGTGAAATTGGATACTCTAAAATGCGCAAGATAAGCGTGAGTGCTATGGATGGCGTTCTCGTAGGGAGACGGGAGCGGATCCATAGTGGTGTATTGATATGGTGAATATGTGGAATCGTGTGAGCCACCTCAAAAGATTTACTTGCAGCCGTAGTTCAGGATAGCCACCGAGTAAAAGCTGGCTTGCTGAAGTTAAACTCCACCACCCCCTTTGTTGATAATGATGCATATGTAGTTAGTTCTGATGTAAGTCTTGCTGGGTACATTTGTACTCACGTTTGCCTATTTTATGTTTTTGCAGAGAGACTTCAGTCTCACTAGTAGTTCCGTGTGGACTTCGATGTTTAGCTTGTTACCTCAGCTACGATCTTGTGCCCTCGGCAGGATCTAGTAGTTAGTCAGGCTTCTCAGCCTTTTTCATTTGTAGTCCTCTGTACTCAGACATGTTAAGCTTCCGCATGTGCTTTGACTTGTATGTTTTGAATGTTGGGTCGTGAGACCCATGTTTGTACTATCTCGCTCCTCGGAGCCTATTGAATAAAATACTTGAGTTGTAGATTCATGTTGTGATGCCATGTTGTATTTGCACATATCGAGCATATTGTGTGTATGTTATTGAAATGCTTGGTATGTGTGGGATCTGACTATCTAGTTGTTTATCCTTAGTAGCCTCTCTTACCGGGAAATATCTCCTAGTGCTTCCACTGAGCCATGGTAGCTTGCTACTGCTCCAGAACATTAGGCTGGTCGGCATGTGTCCTTCTTTGTCCTGTGTTTGTCCCTTCAGGGAAATGTCACACGATGAATATCGGAGTCCTGTTAGCCCGCTATAGCCCAGTTCACCGGAGTCCTGCTAGCCCAGTGCTACAGCCTGGATTCACTCGCTGATGACCGACACATTCAATGTTGGGTCATGGATGCGTGTCCCAGTAAGTTTGTGACACTTTGGGTTTATGACTAGCCATGTCAGCCTGGGCTCCTTATCATATGGATGCTAGTGACACTATCATATACGTGTGCCAAAAGGCGCAAACGGTCCCGGGCAAAGGTAAGGCGACACCCGTGGGGATACCGCACGTGAGGCTGCAAAGTGATATGAGGTGTTACATGCTATATCGATGTGGCATTGAGTAAAGGTCCTGACAAGTAGGTTGAGAACTTGAGCGTGAGCGTGTGTGTTGCATCGTGTGCTGTGTGCCGCATGGATGCGTGAGTGTTGCGTGAGTCCATGTGTACGTGTGAGTGTTGCATGTTGCATGCATGCATGCATGGGGCTTACTCCCTCCCATTAACATGTTCATATTTTAAGTTTCCTTTGTTCTCTCCATATGGTGATACTCCCTCTATTCCCAAATACGGAGTAAAAGCCTCCCTCTGTTCCCAAATACGGAGTATTTGTCTTTCTACATACTTCAACAAGTGACAAGGTACGGAGCAAAATGAGTGAAGTGAGCGTAGAGGCATAAGGATACTGTAGAAAGGAAGTCCTCACGATCCATTATTCCCCATCTCGGTTAGAGAGAACTATTCAACTAGTCTTCGCGGTGAAGTGACAATACACGCTGCAGTAGATGGGACACGTAATTAATAAGCTGAACCAGTGTGTTGGTGTTACTAAATCAGCCTTACCCAGTACTGCCATCATGTTTTCCAGTAGAGCACGCTTCCGCAAATACGCCTACGCACCTTTGTCGTCCATTAACTAAAATATGGGCCCTGTTGTGGTAGACCCACATGTCATCGGTGTAACTATTTACAATCCGAAGGACGGTATATCCTGGTAGTAGTAGTAGAACTGAGATTTAATGCACTTTCTTCCCCGTCTTCCACTCTTCTTCCTCCTCTCTTCCCCATCGTCGGCCGCACACCATTTACCCCCGCTCACTGCTCGCCCGCCCGCGCCATCTTCCTTGGTAGCTCGCGCGTACCATATCCCCTCGCTCACTGATCGGCCACACGAGGAGAAGCTTCTTTGCTCGCCCGCCCGAATCCACTTGCCTGCTAGCTCGCAGGCACCAAAAACCCCAATGGCAGAACCGACTGATAGGCAGAGCCGCGATTGGAATTCCCTCCCCGATGTTCTCTTGGAGCAGATCTGTAATCATATGGACCTACTCAGCACCATCCGTTTGGCCGCATGCTCGGTGTCTTTGTACTGTCTACTTGTCTGCAACCGGCCAGCTCTTTTCAAGACACCCTGCTTGCTGATGCCCGATCCTCGCAGGTGGCCCAAACACCGACTTGATGATCCTACGAAGGTTGTCGTGGTGCCCCTCGACATGCTACCACTACCCGTCCACCTATCCTTCATGCGCAGCCACTACTGGGCGGGCATGAAGGCCAACTGGATCGTCCTCATCCACCAATCTGGTAGTCCGTGGCGTCTCGTGGATATCTACACCCAGCGAGAGATCACCCTTCCATCGTTGGATACCACCGCCATCGAGCCTCGCGGCCCGCCGGACACTCCTGCCTACTATGCACGAGACGCGTGAAGCATTTGGCTCGACCTCTGTTTGCTGAAAGTTGTAATCTGTGAAGTGCCCACACCATGAGAAGACTACATGGATTACAAGCTCATTGCCTTGTTCAACATGGGATTAGTCCATCTGGAATCCGGTCGCCATACATGGTTATGGCTCATCATTAATCCTGTTGAGGCAACATTTTTGTCTGATGCTATAGTGCATGATGGCATCATTTACGCGGTCGACGCATAGATTGGCTGCCTATACTGGTGGAATCTGTCGTCGTGTAATTGTTCTATCTCATCTCATCTTTACCTTATGAATACGACTGCCTATTCATTGTTACAAATTTAGAATACATAGCATGTCTATAACCACATCATTGCTATATGTTCCTCTCATTTCCTAGATTTTTATGACCACACATGTTATTGTTAGAGTTGATATGAGAACAATTGGCATCTAATGACTGTTAGAATACATATTATGAGCATAACATCATGATTGATATATGTTACTCTCGTTTACAAGATTTTTATAACAACACATGTTATTGCTTAGAGTTGATATGAGAACAGTAGTAGTAAGTGCTATGGTAGAATATGAGTAGGCGCTGTCATAGCTGTTTTCCTCATTGTTACATGATGTTTGAACCATGACATATTGCTAGAATATGAAAGCCATTGGCTTATTTTTTAACTTGGGGTATGATTATGACCACGGCATTGCAATTCTCTGTCTATGATATGTGTCACTATTATAATAATCTTAATTCCACACATACTCTGAACATGATTGTTTATTTTTGTCCTTTTGGTCTCCAATTTGAATTGTTGCAGCAGACACAAATGCGCTGGCCTTCATGATTCCAGGACCTGGAATCATACCAGCCGATGGGTGGTGGTTTATCGCTCGTTCAGCTGACGGCAGTCATTTGATGCTCATTCGCACGTACCAAATTGACCAAACCATTACATCAAACCACATGTAGTACAATGCGTGGGTTGTTCGTGATATTGATGGCTATGGGTGCTTCGTGTTCGAGAAAGATCCCAGCTCCGTTGGGCTAGGCGTATTCAACTGGAGGCGGTTTTACAACCTCGGCAACCACTCCTTGTTCCTCGGTCTCAATTATCAGACCATCCAACCAATCATTAATCATATCACCGGCGATGATTACCATGTTATGCAACTTCCATTCGCGAGGGGGGACTATGTTTACACATCATACCATGGGTTTCATGAATCACCATATCCAGAGATTTTGACACAGCTTATTGCCAGATAATGTTCAGTGTGTGAAAGGCATCAAGCTTCCATGCGATGGATGGCTTTTGCAAACCTGACATGCGGCAATGTGGTTCATGCCAACAGCAACTATGCACAACTTGATTCGTGCTGATATCTAGACTGAGCCATGCATTCTGCTGCTGTAGCATGACCCTCTTTTGTTGGATATTATGTACTGTTGTTAGTTTGAAGCACTCCTCTGGTTTGAAGGATAGATACCTTCCCGGGATCAAGTGCATCCTAACTCACCTGCGTTGGATGTACGGATAATGATGATGGAGATGTTGTGCAGAAGCCATATATATACATACATACATACATATATATATATATATATATATATATATATATATATATATATATATATATATATATATATATATTAGTTAGGCTTCAAGTGCGCACTTGTTAGTTAAACCTATGTATAAATTGTGACACTAAATACGACTAGTAAGTAGTACAGTAGCAGTACTAGTATACGTCGGTCAAATTATTCGTAATATCCACACATTGAATTGACGTGACATAAGAATCTCGGCGGCGTGTTCGGGTATTCTGGACTTCAGATTTGGAGTACCACTTATCTGTCGAAATCTTTCATCATTCATTTAAAATAGTCGATTGATCATACACTGAGGACCATATAACTGGAATTACCAATGCAAGTCGAAGAAGTATTTGTCGGTGCTACCGGCTAGCATCAAGTTCGCTCTCACGGATCAGGAGCTGATCGAGCACCTTGAGGCCAAAGTGAGTGCTGACAGCGCGAGATTTCAGTCTCTCATCGGTTTGTTCATACCAACCATCGATAGCGAGCACGGCATATGCTACACCCAACCTGAGAAACTTCCAGGTAAGAGACCGATCGGCCGTCTACTTGCACAAACATATTCCTTTGTTTATATCTCTTTTTATTTTTAGACGCAGACCTGGTGAAGCAATTACAATTTGACAGTTAATAAAAAGTGAACCAAGTGACTGCAACATGCCAAAGATGTTATGAAAATGCCAACTACGTACACTAAAACATGTATTCCACAATACTGCAGGTATCACACTGAGTGGCCTAAGGAAGCATTTCTTCCAGCGCAATTCTAGAGCGTTCAAAAGGGGCACGTGGACGCGTCGCAAGATATAGTCGGAGTGCGGCATGCACGCGATGTGGCACAAGACCGACAATACCTTGCCGATGATGGTTAACGGCCGGCAGACGGGCAGCAAAAAAGGTTCTGGTGCTGCACACCAACAAGAACTTCGACCAGCAGAGGACCAACTGGGTGACGCACCAGTACCACCTCGGGGACCTGGAGCAAGAGAAGGAGTGGGAGCTGGTCCTCTTCAAGAGTTTCTACCACACGAACACTAGGGCCAGGAGTAAAAATATTATAAGTTAGTTTGGTATTGGTAGTTTTACTACCTTGTCGTGCGCAAGTTGGTATTGTTGTTAACAATCTTTTGGTATGAACTTGCATTTGCTTCCAACCATCATACCGAGGGTCGACGTGGATATAAAGCTGAATCATTTGTTTCGAAACGAATTTTCAGGCACCTGATTTTTATTTGATGGGTAGCATAAGCACTTGCCATTCGAGTTCCTAGTTCTCCATTTTTTCGAAACAAGTGCATGCACTTATTATCAGATGAAAAAACAATATCCCTGCTGCATCCCAGTTATCAGTCTGTACTTGCAGAATTCTCTCATTTATTGAGCACGTATATTGTTTTTCAGGTCGAGCAAGTTTCAACTGGGCTGTAGACTGCCCAGGGTTGGTTTTGTTTTTAACAGGCCCAGCCCATGACGACAACGAGCCACAAAGATCCAGCAGGTATCTACTGGCCTCTGGCTCGCCAGCGTTAGTTATCTTTTGTCTTACAACATCCGCAGACAGTTTTTTTACTGAATCAAACACACAGCCTAGTTCTATTTTCCTCTTGAAACGCATGTCCTACATCCATTTTCTAATCTCTACCTAAAGTTTTACTAGTTCACATACACGTATCTATCAGATGTGGGGTTCCGGCAAACCCTTAAGATTCGAACTCTGGGGTGCGTGCGAAGATCTTCCCCCTACCAATCCGTGTCCAAATGCCTCGCGAGAACCTAAGCTAAACGATGAACAACACGAGAGACACAAGATTTATACTGGTTCGGGCCACCGTTGTGGTGTAATACCCTACTCTAGTGTGTGGTATGGTGGATTGCCTCAGGGGCTGATGATGAACAGTACAAGGGGAAGAACAGCCTCGCGAGAGGTTTTCTTGAGCTGGTATGGTGTTCTCGTAGGAAAGGATTCGATCCCCCCTCTACTGTGGTGGCTATCCCTATTTATAGAGGCCCTGGCCCTCTTCCCAAATATTGAGCGGGAAGGGCGCCAACAACGGCCATTTTGAAGGGGAACATCTAGTACAAGCTATCCTGACTAAAGTTGGTCTTCGGTTGCCAAAGGCACTGGCGATGACGCCGTCTTGGGCTCCATGGTGACCTCCATCCTGCCGCTCTACTGGTCTTGGCCTCGTTGCACCGAAATGATAACATTTGCCTGATGCTTCGATACTCCACGCCTGTGCTTGCCCCCTTTGCACCAAAGAGGAAACAAGGACACTGCACAGGCCGGCGCCCGCCTGGCGCCCACCTGGTCTCGATCTTCACGGCTTGCGTCACGAGCACCTCGTGAGGTACCCTTGCCTTGATCTCTCCGCCTCCTCGCGAGCCAGCCTGGCGAGGCCGCTCCTGAGGAAGCCTTGCGTTGTCTGCCCTGTGAGGCTTGGCCCCTCGCGAGGGTCTTGAGTTTGCGTTGATGAAGATGGGCCGCACTGGGCCTGCACTTGAGCCACACCGCAGGCCGCAGGCAGGCAAAGTCTGGGGACCCCCGTTCCCAGAACACCGACAGTAGCCCCCGGGCCCAGGAGCCCTCGGACATGGCTTAGCAGAGAAGCGAAGGGCCAAGTGCGGAGCGCCACGGGACCCCAACAGCCTGCGGCCTTGGGCGCCGCATGGCGGTTGATTGGACGTGGGCGTCTCCGCTTCCCCATGCTGCCTCGGCAGCTGCCTGACTTGATAAGTCCCTGCATGCAAAAAATGAGTCATAATTACTTGTGACCGTGGAGGCCGGCGGTTGGCCTCCTCCGGCTATAAATGCGGGAGGGCACAGGCCCCCGCTGCACATCTTCCTCCTTGCTTCTTCTTTCTCCCCACCCCAGCTACTCGTCGCGTCCTATGGCACCGCCGAAGAGGTTCTCAGCCGCGGAGAAAGGAAAGGCTCGTCGGGAAGAGCCTAACTCTCCCCCGCCCAAGCGCGGCCGAGATCGTCCCTGCAAGCATCCTGCGACTCCTGCAGCGGCTCCCCGCGGTCGCGGCGGTGATCTCCCGCGTGACGATGGGCGTCTGGTGGGTGAGGGGAGGCGCGTTGTGGCCGCGCTTCCACTCGCCTGAGGTGCTGCCGGAGTTCGTCGTGTGGTCGGCAGACCCAACCGGTAGCTGGCTCCAACTTCCCCGCTTTTTCGCAAGCGAACTCCCGGCCGGCGCTCCTGGCGGCCTCTGGCTTCAAGCGAACGGCTGCTGCAGCAAGGGTTCCTGGGTCTCACTAGAGATCTCCGTCGCCGGCAACGTGGCTTTGGCCCGCGGCTGGCAAACGTTTGCCCGCGCGCGTGGCCTGGGCCGGCGGTGCACCCTGCATTTCAAGTTTGACGGCGACGCCACCCTCTACATGAGGGTGTTCGGAGAAGAAGGCTGCCGCGTTGGGTGCTGAACCGAAGTCCATGACGGCGATCGGGTGCTTAGCCTCGGCGATGGCCGAGATGAAGACAAAGGTGGGCGCGTGGCCGGCGCCGTCGTAGCTCGCCAAGCTTTGGCGGCTCCCCTTATGACAACAGCTCCTCCAGCGGTGGCCGTGACCAGCCATCGCGCCGGCACGCTTGCCTTGAGGGGGGTAGTGGGTCATCCCGTCAACGCGCCTCGATGAAGCGTGAGGAGGGGTCTGACTGAGCTCCGGAGGGCGGTACGAGCCCCCGCCATAAGTCGTCGCCGGGAAAGCCGTGTCTATTTTGTTTTTCTCCCTTTCCTATACAAAGAGAGAGAAGTGTGGGGCCCTGTGGGGGCGTGTTGGACTGTTGCTGTTAACTACTATGCTATTTTCATTATTCCCGTGCTGTGTTTCGATGTTGCGTGCTCATGCGTAGGAACAACTTAGCGGGGACTTGCCATAGTCTTTGCTTCTCGAGGTTGAGGCCTCGTCGTGCGTCTCGAGGCCTGCAAAAAATAGCCGGGGGGATAATTTTCGAACTTGGTCGTGAGGGCAACCGGCTCAGGTCTTGCATTCGTGTCGTGATGCCCGTACTGGGAGAAGTGCTCCCGCGATGAACTTGAATAGGGAAGCCTCATGAGACTGGGTCAGAAGGCACTCGCGAGGGCGCTCGTGCAGCCCCCTCGCGAGGCTTGCGAAAGAGAAGACGAGTCAGGTGAGCAACAAAGACAGAGAATCACGGGCCGGGGATGGCAACAACGCTAAAAGCAACTCCAATAAAATTTCGAATAAGGGTGAACAAGCCAACTGCAGAAAGCAAATGAAAAGTCGCGTCTGGCACCTAATCTAGTCTTCGACGTCTTCTCACCATCACAGAGCTAAGTGCTGCCACTGGGCGTGGGCGGGAGCCCCCGCGGCCCGGGGGCGGCTCTCCGGAGACTCCGGGGCGTGTACAGCCGCAACTCATTATTACGTGCGAGTGTCACGGGCGGCGATCTTCACAGGCATTAGCCTTCTTCACAGGCACCGGACCTTTCTTCAGGCGATGGGCTTCACAGGCGTTGGCCTTCTTCACAGGCACCGGGCCTTTCTTGGCGTGATAAGCTTCAAAGGCGCTAGACCTTCTTTACAAGCACTAGGCCTTTCTTCAAGGGTAGAACTTCCGGAGGTGCTGGATGTTCCACCCGTTCGGGATGGGCACCCCCTCCTGGGTCTCCAAGCGCGCGGCGCCAGGTCTGGAAACATGAACAACCTTGAACGGGCCCTCCCACATGGGCGAGAGCTTGTGCAGCCCTTCCCTAGAGAGCACCTGCCCGAGCACGAGGTCACCTACCTCGAGGGCCCTGGGGCGGATGTCGTGGCAGTGGTACCACCGCAACGCCTGTTGGTATCTTGCTGCTCCAAGCGCAGCCTCCCGACGGTGTTCCTCCCCCACACGAGATCCATCCCCCGCATGGCGTCCTGCTGTGCTTCGTCGAAAGTCAGGACCCGCACGGAGCGATGCCTGACCTCGTGAGGGAGGTGTCAGGACCCCGACTCAATGCCACATCGATCTAGCATGTAACACCTCATATCACTTTGCGGCCTCATGCACGGTATTCCCACGGGTGTCGCCTTACCTTTGCCCGGGACCGTTTGCGCCTTTTGGCACACGTATATGACAGTGTCGCTAGCATCCATATGATAAGGAGCCCGGGCTGACATGGCTAGTCGTAAACCCAAAGTGGCACAAACTTACAGGGACAGGCATCCATGACCCAACATCGAACGTGTCGGTCATCAGCGAGTGAATCCAGGCTGTAGCACTGGGCTAGCAGGACTCCGGTGAACCGGGCTGTAGCGGGCTAACAGGACTCCGGTATTCATCGCGTGACATTTCCCCGAAGGGACAGACATAGGAACGAAGAAGGACACATGCCGGCCAGCCTAAGTGTTTCGGAGCAGTAGCAAGCTACCATGGCTTGGTGGAAACACTAGGAGACATTTCCCGGTAAGAGAGGCTACTAAGGATAAACAACTAGATAGTCAGATCCCACACATACTAAGCATTTCAATAACATACACACAATATGCTCGATATGTGCAAACACAACATGGCATCACAACATGACTCTACGACTCAAGTATTTATTCAATAGGCTCCGAGGGGCGAGATATTACAAACAGGGGTCTCATGACCCAATATTCAGAGCATACAAATCAAAGCACAAACGGAAGCTATCATATCTGAGTACAGACATCTATAAATGAAAAAGGCTGAGAAGCCTGACTATCTATCAGATCCTGCCGAGGGCACAAGATCGTAGCTGAGGTAACAAGCTAAACGTCGAAGACCACGCGGAATTACTAGTGAGACTGAAGTCTCTCTGCAAAAACATAAAATAGGCAAACGTGAGTACAAATGTACCCAGCAAGACTTACATCAGATCTATCTACATATGCATCATTATCAACAAAGGGATGGTGGAGTTTAACTGCAGCAAGCCAGCTTTGACTCGGTGGCTAACCTGAACTACGACTGCAAGTAACTCTTTGAGGTGGCGCACACGAGTCCACATATTCACCATATCAATACACCACTATGGATCCGCTCCCGTCTTCCTACGAGAACGCCATCCATAGCACTCACGCTTATCTTGCGTATTTTAGAGTATCCACTTTCACTTGTCTATGAACTGTACAAGGGGTCCAGGTTTCCATATCCGAGGAATCCGGCTATTCGAATAGATGATGATAACCCTGCAGGGGTGTACTTCTTCTCACACGCTCTCGCCACTTACCGCCCTGTACACGTCATGTACCTCGGCAACCTTCAAGCAGAAGTCGGGCGAGGGAGTCGGCCACGACCTGACTAACCGAACAAGTCTCTGGTCCAGGTTTATCGCCTATTCGGGTTCCATCCGCAAGGAGATCCGGCCAGGGTGTCGCTTACGGCCCCAAACGATGTGAGCAGGGTTCCCAAGCCCACCATCCGGGTGCCACTTGGTACACCGGGCCACTGTGCCTAGTCTGTCCCAAGCCCACCTGTACCGGGTGCCACTTGGTAGACTACTAACACTACCTACAAACACCAGAAACTAGTTGCAACTCCTGGACAGAGATCATGTTGATTAATAAGTCGAGAGAGCTTGGAGCGCCCGGAGCCCAATCTGTGGTAGTAACTGATCATGGATCACAAACACAGAACTTAGTTCCTGAGGACGGCTGCAATGAGACAACCCACCATGTACTCCTACATGGCCTCTCACCGCTACCTTTACCAAATCGTGTTCACACACTTAGTTCACCCATAGTAGGACATGTTCACACGCCTCTGATTCATCCCCGATGAATCAGACCTGACTCAACTCTAAGCAGTAGCAGGCATGACAAACAAGCATGAATGAGTAGGCACATCAGGGCTCAAACAACTCCTACTCATGCTAGTGGGTTTCATCTATTTACTGTGGCAATGACAGGTCATGCAAAGGATAAAGGGTTCAGCTACCGCAGCAAGTATCAAATATGTCGTTGTTGTCCTAATGCAGTAAAAGAGAGCAGGAGCGAGAGAGTGGGATTTTATCGGAATGAACAAGGGGGTTTTGCTTGCCTGGCACTTCTGAAGATAACATTGAGTCTTCATCAGTGTCAACGATCACATCATCGGTATCACGTCTATCGAGAGGGGACAAATACCGGCAACACAGAAGGGAACACAATCAATGCAATGCACAATATGATGCATGATCATGACATGGCAAAATGAATGTGTTTTGGGCTAATGCATCTAAAACCAGATTAAATGAAGTTGGTTTGAATCCAAGATTCAAATTCAAACTCCATATGTGGTTATTTAAATGTCATTCACTTCATTTGCCCTAAACAGTAGTGATAAGTTGTTCTAACATGCATGTAAATGGTGCAGATGGATTCCTTGAATTTTTTTGATAATTTTTCATATATAAATTATTTAATTTGGAGTTACGGTTGAATTTCTATGATTTATTGAAGTTTTAGCTATTTTCTGGAATTTCCTGATTATTTTTAAATCCAGAAAATACTTATTGCGTCAGCCCCACGTCACAGTGACGTCAGCAGGGTTAACTGGGCGCCCCAGGTCAAACCTGACGTGTGGGGGCCACACGTCAGTGACACAGGAGCTAATCCCGGTCAAACCCAGTGCTGACTGGGGTTTGACCAGGGGTGGGGGCCCACTGTCAGTGGCTGTGGGTTTAATAGTTGGGTCATTAACACTAATTAAGCGTGCCACGTTGGCAGTCGCCGGGGTTTCGCTGGTGACGACCCAAAACGCGGCGGAGACGCACCGGGGTGGCTCGGGTTTCATCTATACTGCATCGTTCGGTGCGCCCTTTCGCTCTACGGAGAGCTGGCGCGATGGCGCGTCGGATGGTCGTGGTCTCCGGGCCTGGGGTGGCCGGAGTCGACGGCGGCGAGCTCGCTTGCGGCCGCCGGAGCTCGGGTGAGACACGGGCGAGCACTAGGGGGCACGAGAGGGCGAGCTGTGGCAGGCAACGGGCTCGTGGAGACGTTCTGAGCACGATGGTGCACTCAGGTGGGAGCTCCAGGGGCTCTGGCCACGACGGCGACGAGGCACGGCGGCGGCGAGCTTCGGCCGTGGTGGAAGATGGAGCTAGGGGACGAAATCAAGTGCGCGGAGTGAGGGGAAGAGAAGAGGAGCTCACGGGGAGTCGGACGAGACGCTAAGTGGGCTAGGGGACGTCCTGTCGGCGGCAAATTGAACGGCGGCGATTGCCGGCCGTGGCGATGGAGATGGCGGTGATGGCGTGGCTACAGGGCACCCGGCGTCGCATGCGTCGTGGTGGAGCTTCATGGGGTCGGGACGGAGCTCCTGAGCTCATCGGAAGGGCGAGGGGTGGCCGGTGGCTATGGATGCGACGGCGGCGCCCTCCGGTGGCTCTCGGTGGTGCTCCAAATCGAGAGAGGGAGAGAGCCAGAGCGAGCAGAGAGAGGGATAGCGGTCGGGGACGACTCCGTGGCGTCGTTAGAGGGCTCGGGGAGGAAGCAGGAGGTGGCCAGGGGAAGCAGGAGGTGGCACGCGCGGCGGCGTCGCGGTGTCTGTCCTCCTGGCAGGGAGGAAGACGACAGGGGAGGGGGGGCGGCGGTGGGCTGGGCCGGCTGGGCCGGTTGGTGGCGCCAGGTAGGCTGCGGGTAAGTGGCCCAGGTAGGTTTCTCTCCTCTGTCTTTTATTTCTATTTCAGTTCTGTTATCTTTTATTTAATCTGTTTTGCCACTGTTTTGAATTTTAAAATAATTCAAACAATGCCAAAAACTCCTCTGAAAATATTTATGCTGCTTAATGGACTTTTCCAAAAGCTTATAAAATATTTCAGGGGTATTTGAAACTATATTCTAATTATATGAATATAATTCAAATTCAAATAGCTAATGAATTAAATCCAAAGTCCCAAAAATAATTCCTTAAAAATGTTCAATATTTTGGTTGGGACCAGAACCCTTACCAAAAATTATCAAACATTTAAGAAGAGCATTTTGGAGCAATGAATGAGATTTCTAGGGTTTTTGCCCCTCTTTTATTTAAGTTTTTGAGGCTTCCAAAATTCCTCAGTTCAAGTTTCGAAAATATAGACATGATGCACACATGAAGCTAGCCTAGAGCACTACCAGCAGCTAGGGATGTGACAGGAGGACCACTTCAGCTCCGTAGACGAGGAAGAACGGGGTTTCGCTGGTCGACTTGGTAGCGGTTGTGCGGATGGACCATAGCACGGACTGGAGCTCGTCGTACCAGCCCCTACCGCAGGCCTCTAGCTTCTTCTTGAAGGTCCTGGTTTGGAGGCCTTTAGGACCTTTGCGTTGGCACGTTCGGCATGGCCGTCGCTCCGAGGGTGTGCCACCGAAGCGTAGCATATCTGCGTTCCAAGGTTAGCACAATATTTTTTGAAGAGATTGCTGGTGAACTGTGAACCGTTGTCGGTGATGATGCAATTAGGCACCCCGAACCGCCTCACGAGGCCCTTGATAAATTTGACCGCTAAACCAGCTGGGATTGTGCGGACAGCTTCCACCTCTGCCCACTTGGTGAACTTGTCAATGGCGACGTAGAGGTAGTGGTAGCCCCCTAGTGCCCGGGGAAACGGGCCCAAAATGTCCAGCCCCCAAATAGCGAACGACCATGAGAGAGGAATGGTCTGCAGGCCCTGAGCCGGCTGATGAATCTGCTTGGCGTGGAATTGACAGGCTTCACAAGCCTTCACCAGCTCGGTTGCATCATCGAGTGTTGTTGGCCAATAGAACCCGCTGCAAAACGCCTTGCCAACGAGGGTCCGCGAAGACAAGTGGTGCCCACAATCTCCATCGTGAATGTTCGCCAGCAACTCTTTCCCTTGCTCCCTGGAGATGCAATGCAGGGAAACATCATTCGGCTGCTCCTGGTAGAGCTCTCTGTCTTGGATGTAGTAGGCCGTGGCCTGCCACGCGACGCGTTCTGCGTCCTCCTCCTTCTTTGGCAGAGTCCCTTGCATTAGGTAATCTTTGAATTTCGCGGTCCAACATCCCTCCTGAGGCTCCAGTTCCAGGAGTAGGCGCGCTCCTGAGGTCGGGCCACAGGCCGGGGCTCCCGAGGAAGGTGGTTGAGGGAGCTCCTCCCAAGGCTACACTATGCTTGATAGTGACGGTGCTGCTGAAGGTTTGAAGAGTCGTTTCTCGAAGATGCCGGGCTCCTGAGGCAGCCGCCTAGACGCCCTCCTGGCGATGCCATCAACCTCTTGATTGGTGCCACGGGGTACATGCTGCAACTCCAACCCCCAAAACCGTTTTCCCATCCTACGGACCTCCGCAAGATATGCTTCCATGTGTTCGTCCTTCGGCACGTGCACCTTGTTGGAGAAGTTGACGAGGAGTTGCGAAACGCCCTTGATGATGAGGCGATTTACCCCCAAGGCGGCTGCAGCTTTCAAGCCTGCTATCAAGCCCTCGTATTCTGCTATGTTGTTGGAGACCTTCTCCGGACGGGCCGGACCCACCGAACGGGCCACCAGTATTTCGCGAAAAAAACATTTCCCCCCTGACTGCTGGGACCCACCGGACGGGCCACCGTATATCAAGAAAAAAACATTTCCCCCTGACTTGTCACATCCCTAGCTGCTGGTAGTGCTCTAGGCTAGCTTCATGTTTGCATCATGTTTAAATTTTGCCTAAGATTGAAATGGGGATGTTCAAACCCTAGCATTAAATCAACTCAACTAGGGTGAATTAAAATCTTTTCAATAAACCCAAAAGGTTCCTAAGAAAAGTTCATGATTTCTGGTTAAGGTGGAAACCTCTGCCAAAAATGATGATTATATTCTTAGGTCATTTTTGGATTTTTGAATTAAATCATATTGTATTTGACTTTGGGCATTTAAATACTATAAATAATTTAAATGCTCAAATAAATGTTGGAAATTGATAAGGGTCACTGAAATAATTCAGTAAGTACCCATAATTATTTCCAGGATTTTATAAAATGATTTGATATTTTAAAACAAATCAAAAACAAATTGCAGAAATAGAAAAATATAAAACAGAATAGAAATAAAAGAGAGGAGAGAAACCTTACCTGGCGCTCACCTGGTAGCCCACCTGGCCCAGCAGCACGGCCCAGCCCGCCACCGCTACTCCCCTGTCGTCTTCCTCCTCGCCAGAAGGACGCGGACACCGCGACGTCGCCGTGCGCGCCACCTCCACCCTGCTCTGGCCACCTCCTGCTTCCTCCCCGAGCCCTCTGGTGACGCCACGCACTTCCCCTCGCCCCCTGCACCTCCCCTCTCTTCCCCTGGACCCCGTTCCCTCCTCTGCTTCCCTCCCTGCACGCGCCCGAGCGGAGCCCATCGCCACCGACGCCGATTGCCGCAGCCACCGTGCTCCCCACGCCTCACCGACGCCCCAGGGAGCTCCGCCTCGACCCCCTCCTTCCTCCCCACCGACCCACGGCCCTCCGGAAGCCCTGCAACGCCGCCACCATCGCCGTTCCGTCGCCGGCCACCGAAGCTCCCCTCCGTCGATTCGCCGGACCCCGTGCCTCCCCTGCCTCGCCAGCAGCACCAGAAGAACCGCGGTGAGCCGCTGCATCGTTTCCCCCATGCCTCTTTGCTTAATTCACCCCCTAGCCGCTCCCTCCACCGGAGCCGAGACGCTCCGCCGCACGGGCTCGTCGCCGGTGAAGCCCCGGTGACCAAATGGTCCCACGCCTGCGTCCGTTGCACTCGTTGCGTCCCGTAGAGTAAAACTAGCACGACCACTATCTTGTTTGCACACCGCAGCGCCGGTCCCGCGAACCCCCGAGCTCCGGCCGCCGCCGGGGTCGATGCCGCGCTCAACTCCGGCCACCCCACGCCCTCTCGTGGGTCCCCCTAGATGCGCGGGAGCACGGGCTTCCTCTTGGTGCCCTCAGCGCGACCAGCCGCGGGCCGTAGCGCCGTCCCGAGCAACTCCGGCGAGGTCTCGCCGTCGCCGTGGTCGCCGGCGTCATTCGCCGATGTGGCCACTTAATTAGGGGCTAATCACCCTATGAGCCACTGCCATGTGGGCCCCTGCGCCTAATTAGGATTAGTATTTTTTCTGTTTAGTTTAACTAACCACATGGGCCCCACCCGTCAGCTTTGACCACGCTGACATGGACGTTGACCGACCCCACACGTCAGTATTGACCTGCTGACGTGTCTGTTGACCCGGCCCCACCTGCCATTGACACTAACCAGCCTCAGTCACTGACCAGTGGACCCCACTGGTCAGGTTTGACCACCAGCAGCATCTGTTGACCTGCTGACGTCATAGTGACGCAATGCTGACGCCATAATGCATTTTCTGGAATTATTTTAATTCTAAATATTCAGGAAATTCCAGAAAATACCTAAAACTTCTAAAAATCATAGAAAATTAACCGTAACTCCAAATGAAATAAATTATATATGAAAAATTATCAGAAAAATCCAAGGAATCCATCTGTACCATTTTCATGCATGTTAGAACAACTTATAGGTGCTGTTTAGCACAAATCATACTAATGGCATTTAAATATCCACATATGGAGTTTGAATTTGAATCTTGGATTCAAACCAACTTCATTTAATCTGGTTTTAGGTGCATTAGCCCAAAACACATTCATATTGCCATGTCATAGCATGCATCATTTTGTGCATTGCATTGATCGTGTTTTTCTGTATTTGCCGGTATCTGTCCCCTCTCGATAGACGTGATACCGATGATGTGATCGTTGACACTGATGAAGACTCAATGTTATCTTCAGAAGTGCCAGGCAAGCAAAACCCCTTGTTCATTCCGATAAAATCCCACTCTCTCACTCCTGCTCTCTTTTACTGCATTAGGACAACATCGATTCATCTGTTACTTGTTGCGGTAGCTGAACCCCTTTATCCTTCGCATGACCTGTCATTCCACAGTAAATAGATGAAACCCACTAGTATGAGTAGGAATTGTTTGAGCCCTGTTGTGCCTACTCATTCATGCTTGTTTGTCATGCCTGCTACTGCTTAGAGTTGAGTCAGGTCTGATTCTTCGGGGATGAATCAGAGGCGTGTGAACATGTCCTACTGTGTGTGAGCTAAGTGTGTGAACACGATTTGGTAAAGGTAGCGGTGAGAGGCCATGTAGGAGTACATGGTGGGTTGTCTCATTGCAGCCGTCCTCAGGAACTGAGTTCTGTGTTTGTGATCCATGATTCAACTACTACCATACATTGGGCCCTGAAATATGACCCCGCTCGACTTCTTATTCACCCTAGTCCTCTGTCCAGGAGTTGCAAGTAGTTTCTGGTGTTTGTAGCTTACTGGAGGCCGTGGACAGCGCTGACCGTAGGGGTGGGCTGTGATGCGGTAGGTACGTGGCACGGTGTACCGGATGCCCGTTTGGTATCTCGGGAACCCTGTTCACATCGTTTGGGGCTGTGAGCGAAACTCCGGCCGGATCTCCTCATGGATGGAACCCGAATAGGCGATAAACCTGGACTAGAGACTTGAGTGTTTAGGCAGGCCGTGGCCGACACCCATGTTGGGCTTCCGCTTGAAGGTTGCCGAGTACATGTCGTGTAAACGGCGGTAAGTGGTGAGAGCGTGTGTGAAGAAGTACACCCCTGCAGGGTTAACATCATCTATTCGAATAGCCGTGTCCGCGGAAAAGGACTTCTGGGTTGCTTATATCAGTTCATAGACAAGTGAAAGTGGATACTCTAAAATACGCAAGATAAGCGTGAGTGCTATGAATGGCGTTCTCGTAGGGAGACGGGAGCGGATCCATAGTGGTGTATTGATATGGTGAATATGTGGACTCGTGTGCGCCACCTCAAAAGAGTCGCTTGCAGTCGTAGTTTAGGATAGCCACCGAGTCAAAGCTGGCTTGCTGCAGTTAAACCCCACCATCCCTTTGTTGAAAATGATGCATATGTAGTTAGTTCTGATGTAAGTCTTGCTGGGTACATTTGTACTCACGTTTGCCTATTTTATGTTTTTGCAGAGAGACTTCAGTCTCACTAGTAGTTCCACGTGGACTTCGACGTTTAGCTTGTTACCTCAGCTACGATCTTGTGCCCTCGGCAAGATCTGATAGATAGTCAGGCTTCTCAGCCTTTTTCATTTATAGATGTCTGTACTCAGACATGATAGCTTCCGCTTGTGCTTTGACTTGTATGCTCTGATTGTTGGGTCATGAGATCCATGTTTGTAATATCTCGCTCCCCGGAGCCTATTGATTAAATTACTTGAGTTGTAGAGTCATGTTGTGATGCCATGTTGTATCTGCACATATCGAGCATATTGTGTGTATGTTGTTGAAATGCTTGGTATGTGTGGGATCTGACTATCTAGTTGTTTATCCTTAGTAGCCTCTCTTACCGGGAAATGTCTCCTAATGTTTTCACTGAGCCATGGTAGCTTGCTACTGCTCCGGAACACTTAGGCTGGCTGGCATGTGTCCTTCTTCGTTCCTGTGTCTGTCCCTTCGGGGAAATGTCACGCTTTGAGTACCGGAGTCCTGTTAGCCCGCTACAGCCCGGTTTACCGGAGTCCTGCTAGCCTAGTGCTACAGCCCGGACCCACTTGCTGATGACCGACACGTTCGAAGCTGGGTCATGAATGCCTGTCCCTGTAAGTCTGTGCCACTTTGGGTTTACGACTAGTCATGTCAGCCCGGGCTCCTTATCATATGGATGCTAGCGACACTATCATATACGTGAGCCAAAAGGCGCAAACGGTCCCGGGCAAAGGTAAGGCGACACCCGTGGGGATACTGTGCGTGAGGCCGCAAAGTGATATGAGGTGTTACCGGCTAGATCGATGTGACATCGAGTCGGGGTCCTGACAGCGTTGGTATCAGAGCTTGACTGCCTGTAGGATTACCAAGCCAAACTGGTCGAAGTTGAGTCTAGAAAAGCTTTAGTTATATAAGGGAATTGATTGTGGGATGGAACGTAAGGCTCCTTTTACTCCTTATACCTCATGCCCTTCTGATCATTAGTCATCTTATCTTTCCTGCGGGGATTAAGAACTAGGCTATCTCTTCTTTCTATTAGGATCACGTGTTACTAATCAGTAGACTTATAAGATTGTTGGATTTAAGTCTCAGTTCAGTTCCTACTACTTCCGTATGTTAATTGTTGATCTCGGAACCTTGATATTGTGCTTCTGAGTGGTTATGCCACCATTTTTGTGATTGTCTCAAATCTTTTTGGAGCAATTATAGCCGTTATGCTGTCCGAGTCATTCCAGGTTTCTAAATAGTCTGATGCATTTGCAAAATCCTTTCCCTCTGGTTTCGATGTTCCTTTATGCCAGCTCAATCACACTAATTGTTGAGTTGAGGTATTCTATTGCCTTGACATTATGTTGGAGATATTATTATGACCCTAGGTGTCTTAGGGGATCACCTAGTAATTTAGCCATGATTTGTGTTCCCAGTGTGATGATTCTGGCCATCATTCTCGAAAGCATCCCGTGATGCTACTTAGTGGTAGGTATTGTGTTCCTGGGTTCTTGAACCCGAGATTCACTCTACTTACTTCATGTTGATAGTGTTTGCTAGTCCCTTCAGGATATTAGTAACTTTGCGATAGTCCTCGAGGTCCGTGGTATCTTCTTCTTCCAAATACCATGAACTACTTATGGTAGAAGTTCCTCGTTGAACTGAAATATCACAACAGGATTATTCTTGAGGAGTTCTCCATTCATTAATCGTGACTCTGCCAGTTCTACCTTTCTGCATGGATTATCCGGAAGAATTATGTTGAACTTGGTTCGACATACTAATTTATGCATCCACAACTCAGAAAGTTATATGTTCCTTTGAGTTGTCCCTCTTTAGTTGCATTCTGACCCTCGTCTATCAAGTGATAGTCAAGAGTATGCATGCATTCGTTCATCGATGCCTATAACTCTTGTGGTCCGTCAAGCCATTCTATCGCAGAATGACTAGGAGAAACAAACTCCAGTACCTCTTCCATATCCAGGATTGGGTCAAAGAAGTTGTGCTCCGCAGATCAAATGCCAATCCAGCTTTTGGTTCTGTTCTACCTTGGAGTATTACCATCTTTATATCGGGATTGTTATAGGAATTGCACACCATCCTATGAACTCTTGTTACAGTGATACTTCTTGCCATCATTAGTCATTCCTCGGTTTCCGTGTTATTGTAACCGGAATGCCGACAAATGAATCATGGCGTGTGAAATCAATACTGCTAGCAACTCTATTGCTTGGTAGTTAAATGGACGATAATTTCATTCTTAGCGTGTTGGTTTTGAATCATCGTTCTAAGGTTGATCATGCTACCTAGTCCTTGTTCTCGGTGCACTCCTCGATCGATGAGTTAGGATTATTTCAAATCTTCGCTCTACTGATCATATCGTCTTGCCTCAAAAGGCAAGATTGCTCTCGAGCCTAGTAACATATCGGTGGTTCGTGATTTTCTGAATATCTTCTCAGAAGTATTACCAGGTTGTCACCTGACCGCTATGTTGAGTTCGTGATCAAGTTGGTTTATTCCTGTAAACCACCCTTTTCTCCAAGAATCGGTGTTAGATATCCCTGAGCTAGTTGGCTAAGCTGAACAACAACTTGGAAAGTTGGAAGATGGAATCTTGCCCGACTTAGTTCGTTCCAAAGGGATATTCTTGTGTAGTGTGTGTTGAAGAAAGATGATATCTTCATCAATTGGTCCTTGTGATCAATTGTTCGATCTATTATCTTACCGAAACCTTTGATTTGAGTATGGGCTATCGTCAAATCAAATCCGAACCAACGATGTTCGTAGTGTTGTCTTACTCGTGGATTTTCCTCGAGCATACACCATTATATCGTTTGGGTCTGACTAGTGCTATCACTCGTTCACATAATTATGGAACTCCTTCTTCATGGAAACCAGGATGAGTTGTTGTTGAGCCCATCAGCAATATATTTAACCTCTCCATGATTATGTTGAACATCCAGCTAGTACTGGAAACTTTTCTAAGCATTATCTTCATGACCCGCTCATGGAGCATATGTCCGGATGAAAGATGTGACTTTCTCTAATTCACGTGCACTTGGTGTAAGTTGCCGCCGTGTATCCGAGAAAGATTGTTTTTGCTTCCTTGGAATCATCCCAAGTTAGTTATGCATGTGTGAAGTATACATTGGATTGTGAGATTAGCTACCTCCATTCTATATGTGTCCCGAGCACACCAAGCCTCTGACTGATTTTTTCAAGGAGAAGAAGTTCCTTCTTAAGAGTATACCTTATGCAAGGACTTCGATATCCTCGATGATGGTTCCCCTCCTGAACTCGGTAGTGTTTTATTATAAGACTACTTTGTGGTCATGCTTGTCTTGGACAACATGTTCACATGTTTGTAGCACAACCAGCTCATGTTTTGGAGCTTGCTATCGTAGTTCATTTCCCGAGAATCCCGCAACGTCATCTCGTCGATTTGTGTTGCAAACTTTCATTTTTCTTCCTAGACTCGATGAGTTTGGAATATTCTGACACCAACCAGATCTGAATCTCAGGTAGATATGATGGTTTGGAACGTTTCCCAAGAACTATAATATCGGTCTCTCGATAACCGGTAAAGTGGATGTCGTGGCCAACACACCCAGCCGGAAGACCTATTATTGTAGTATCTTGTTTGAGGAAGTTCGCCACCTCCCCATAAGGATTTCGTAGAAATTACCTCCGTAACTGTTCCTTATGGATTCTATTGCTCCCGAAGTCCGACCTTTTACTTGAGGTCTAGTTACCAAACCATTTCAATGATTGGATTACACTAGCACATCAAGGAGAACATTAGAAGCGGAGTGCTAAATGTCTCTCGGTCGATCATCCAGATTTTATCTCCTTGGCCTCGCTAAGGTGAAATCTGAGAAAGTGTTATCTTCCTTTGCATCTGCATCCTCCATCACCATTCATCATGGTAGTAGATTGTGTTACCGGACCCTTGACACGGATGTTGGTAAAACCTTGATGAATATGGAAATGCTCAAGTTCTTGAGAGCACGCACAAGCGCTACGTGTTATCATCGGCACTAACTGGGATTGCCCCAGATTTCCTCGGTTATGCTATAACCACTCCAACAGTGAATTCACTCTTTATTGTTGGGTTCTTCCCCCAGCTACCAGAATCATTCCCAGCATTTGCATTTTGTTCCTAGCTTGCACCGCCAATGTGCCATTCTACCATGGGTCTCTTCCATTTCCGGTGATAAGCAAATTCATCCATTGCGTTGTCTTCAACAAGGTAATCCACATCATCCAAGTCCAAGTATGCCATTCTACCGACCCCGCCAATCGATTGCTGTGATTCGCCTTCGGATGATATAGAGAGTCTCAATGATCTCTATATCAAAGGTAATTCTTTTTGCCACTTAAGGAAATAACCTACGAATCACCCTCCTCCAGGATGTTTCATCGTGGTATCATGGCAACTCTACTCCTCGCTACGTTGACAATCGTTTACCACCTTCTTAGGTGTGGAATTGTTGTCTACCTAGTGAACCTCGTCACCTGCTCCACTCCATCCCTCTAGAGGTATGCTTCGTCTCTCAGCTCGAGAGATGTTGCTATGTCTCATTCTGTGAGTTAATCCTGAGTTGTTCGACCTTCAAGAAGATCGATCCTTCTAGAGTCTCCTTCTCCTCTCATTGTCATAATAACTGGAGTTCTCAGAACAAGACATCAAGACAATGATGGTGAATGAATCAACGTTCAACTGAAGTGCACCCTGGATCGTGAAGATTGTACTAGTTTGCGTTTCCCCTTCATCCTACCCTACGCTTGAATCTTGAGACGAGATTCTTGTTTAGTGGGGATGAGTTGTCACATCCCTAGCTGCTGGTAGTGCTCTAGGCTAGCTTCATGTTTGCATCATGTTTAAATTTTGCCTAAGATTGAAATGGGGATGTTCAAACCCTAGCATTAAATCAACTCAACTAGGGTGAATTAAAATCTTTTCAATAAACCCAAAAGGTTGCTAAGAAAAGTTCATGATTTCTGGTTAAGGTGGAAACCTCTGCCAAAAATGATGATTATATTCTTAGGTCATTTTTGGATTTTTGAATTAAATCATATTGTATTTGACTTTGGGCATTTAAATACTATAAATAATTTAAATGCTCAAATAAATGTTGGAAATTGATAAGGGTCACTGAAATAATTCAGTAAGTACCCATAATTATTTCCAGGATTTTATAAAATGATTTGATATTTTAAAACAAATCAAAAACAAATTGCAGAAATAGAAAAATATAAAACAGAATAGAAATAAAAGAGAGGAGAGAAACCTTACCTGGCGCTCAGCTGGTAGCCCACCTGGCCCAGCAGCACGGCCCAGCCCGCCACCGCTACTCCCCTGTCGTCTTCCTCCTCGCCAGAAGGACGCGGACACCGCGACGCCGCCGTGCGCGCCACCTCCACCCTGCTCTGGCCACCTCCTGCTTCCTCCCCGAGCCCTCTGGTGACGCCACGCACTTCCCCTCGCCCCCTGCACCTCCCCTCTCTTCCCCTGGACCCCGTTCCCTCCTCTGCTTCCCTCCCTGCACGCGCCCGAGCGGAGCCCATCGCCACCGACGCCGATTGCCGCAGCCATCGTGCTCCCCACGCCTCACCGACGCCCCAGGGAGCTCCGCCTCGACCCCCTCCTTCCTCCCCACCGACCCACGGCCCTCCGGAAGCCCTG
>NC_041385.1:293443659-293448674 GCF_002162155.2 Triticum dicoccoides
CATTTTCTGGAATTATTTTAATTCTAAATATTCAGGAAATTCCAGAAAATACCTAAAACTTCTAAAAATCATAGAAAATTAACCGTAACTCCAAATGAAATAAATTATATATGAAAAATTATCAGAAAAATCCAAGGAATCCATCTGTACCATTTTCATGCATGTTAGAACAACTTATAGGTGCTGTTTAGCACAAATCATACTAATGGCATTTAAATATCCACATATGGAGTTTGAATTTGAATCTTGGATTCAAACCAACTTCATTTAATCTGGTTTTAGGTGCATTAGCCCAAAACACATTCATATTGCCATGTCATAGCATGCATCATTTTGTGCATTGCATTGATCGTGTTTTTCTGTATTTGCCGGTATCTGTCCCCTCTCGATAGACGTGATACCGATGATGTGATCGTTGACACTGATGAAGACTCAATGTTATCTTCAGAAGTGCCAGGCAAGCAAAACCCATTGTTCATTCCGATAAAATCCCACTCTCTCGCTCCTGCTCTCTTTTACTGCATTAGGACAACATCGATTCATCTGTTACTTGCTGCGGTAGCTGAACCCCTTTATCCTTCGCATGACCTGTCATTCCACAGTAAATAGATGAAACCCACTAGTATGAGTAGGAATTGTTTGAGCCCTGTTGTGCCTACTCATTCATGCTTGTTTGTCATGCCTGCTACTGCTTAGAGTTGAGTCAGGTCTGATTCATCGGGGATGAATCAGAGGCGTGTGAACATGTCCTACTGTGTGTGAGCTAAGTGTGTGAACACGATTTGGTAAAGGTAGCGGTGAGAGGCCATGTAGGAGTACATGGTGGGTTGTCTCATTGCAGCCGTCCTCAGGAACTGAGTTCTGTGTTTGTGATCTATGATTCAGCTACTACCATACATTGGGCCCTGAAATATGACCCCGCTCGACTTCTTATTCACCCTAGTCCTCTGTCCAGGAGTTGCAAGTAGTTTCTGGTGTTTGTAGCTTACTGGAGGCCGTGGATAGCGCTGACCGTAGGGGTGGGCTGTGATGCGGTAGGTACGTGGAACGGTGTACCGGATGCCCGTTTGGTATCTCGGGAACCCTGTTCACATCGTTTGGGGCTGTGAGCGAAACTCCGGCCGGATCTCCTCATGGATGGAACCCGAATAGGCGATAAACCTGGACTAGAGACTTGAGTGTTTAGGTAGGTCGTGGTCTACACCCACGTCGGCTTTCGCTTGAAGTCTGCCGAGCACATGTCGCGTGCAGACGCTAAGTGGTGGAAACATGTATGAAGAAGTACACCCCTGCAGGGTTAACATCATCTATTCGAATAGCCGTGTCCGCGGAAAAGGACTTCTGGGTTGCTTATATCAGTTCATAGACAAGTGAAAGTGGATACTTTAAAATGCGCAAGATAAGCGTGAGTGCTATGGATGGCGTTCTCGTAGGGAGACGGGAGCGGATCCATAGTGGTGTATTGATATGGTGAATATGTGGACTCGTGTGCGCCACCTCAAAAGAGTCGCTTGCAGTCGTAGTTTAGGATAGCCACCGAGTCAAAGCTGGCTTGCTGCAGTTAAACCCCACCATCCCTTTGTTGAAAATGATGCATATGTAGTTAGTTCTGATGTAAGTCTTGCTGGGTACATTTGTACTCACGTTTGCCTATTTTATGTTTTTGCAGAGAGACTTCAGTCTCACTAGTAGTTCCACGTGGACTTCGACGTTTAGCTTGTTACCTCAGCTACGATCTTGTGCCCTCGGCAAGATCTGATAGATAGTCAGGCTTCTCAGCCTTTTTCATTTATAGATGTCTGTACTCAGACATGATAGCTTCCGCTTGTGCTTTGACTTGTATGCTCTGATTGTTGGGTCATGAGATCCATGTTTGTAATATCTCGCTCCTCGGAGCCTATTGATTAAATTACTTGAGTTGTAGAGTCATGTTGTGATGCCATGTTGTATCTGCACATATCGAGCATATTGTGTGTATGTTGTTGAAATGCTTGGTATGTGTGGGATCTGACTATCTAGTTGTTTATCCTTAGTAGCCTCTCTTACCGGGAAATGTCTCCTAATGTTTTCACTGAGCCATGGTAGCTTGCTACTGCTCCGGAACACTTAGGCTGGCCGGCATGTGTCCTTCTTCGTTCCTGTGTCTGTCCCTTCGGGGAAATGGCACGCTTTGAGTACCGGAGTCCTGTTAGCCCGCTACAGCCCGGTTTACCGGAGTCCTGCTAGCCTAGTGCTATAGCCCGGACCCACTTGCTGATGACCGACACGTTCGAAGCTGGGTCATGAATGCCTGTCCCTGTAAGTCTGTGCCACTTTGGGTTTACGACTAGTCATGTCAGCCCGGGCTCCTTATCATATGGATGCTAGCGACACTATCATATACGTGAGCCAAAAGGCGCAAACGGTCCCGGGCAAAGGTAAGGCGACACCCGTGGGGATACCGTGCGTGAGGCCGCAAAGTGATATGAGGTGTTACCGGCTAGATCGATGTGACATCGAGTCGGGGTCCTGACATGACTGCTGGGACCCACAGGACGGACCACCATATTTCGTGAAAAAAACGTTCCCCCCCACTGTTAGCTCGGACCCACCGGAAGTGCCTCCTTATTACGCACAAAAAAAATGAATACTCCCCCTACTAGCTGGGACCCACCATGGTGGGAAGCTGACTTGCGGGCCTACGAAGTTGACGGGGACGGAGGGCTTTGACAACTTAGTCAATATGAACGATTCTACCTCCAGTGACCATACGATGTCCATCCAACGTGCTTCTTCAATGTCTGCTCTTCCTGCTCCAGCCGCTCAAACAAGCGCCGGCGGGACTGCCTAGTCTCTCCTCCCCACGGCTGGCTGTGCTGCCGCGCAGGCCTCACTGCCCCATCGTACTCCCATCGCTCTACTCACCCACACCTGCTGTTATTCTCCGGCGAAGGCAGACGAACCAGTAAACCCTCGTACAGTCGTACTCGCCTCCGCGTGGGAAACAACTGCCGAGTCTTCCCTGCCTCCGTGTCGTTCCCTTCCTAGGCCTCACCTCGTCCACCGCCCTGGTGCTCTCGGCGTGGCCTGGTCAACATGGTCAACGACTGACTTGCATCTGAAGTGGACTGTACATGGAGAGGCCGACAGCTGGGTGCACGGCCGCACGCAAGGAGATGCCTCCTTATTACGCGCAAAATAATGATTCCTCCACCTAACGTCAGGGACCCACCGAAAGGGCCTCTGTATTTCGCAAAAAAAACATTACCGCCGCTGACAGCTCGGACCCACCAGCTATATCTTCACACGCAAGGAAGTGCCTCCTTATTACGCACAAAAAAATGAATACTCCCCCTGTTAGCTGGGACCCAGTATAGTGGCAGCCTGACTTCTGGGCCTACTAAGTTGACGGGGACGGAGGGCTTTGTCAGCTTAGTCAATATGCATGATTCTAGCTCTAGTGACCGTACGATGTCCATCCAATGGCCGTAGTGCTTCTTCAACCTCTGATCTTCTTGCTCCAGCCGCCCAAACCAGCTCCGGTCGTGCCTCGTGCTCCTGCCTCACGTGGTCGGCTGCGATGCGGCGGAGGCCTCACCGCCCCCTACTACTCCCACCGCTGGCCAAGCCATCCCTCTACTCACCCACACCCCATGTTATTCTGCGGCGACGGCAGCCTCACACCGCAGTGAACCAGTGAACCCTCGTACTCCTCTACGCGTGGGCATCCACTACCGTGTCTTCCCTGGCTCCGCATCGTCCATTTCCTAGGACTCGTCGTCATCCATCGTCCAGCTGGTCTCGGCGCGGCGTGGCCAACGTGGTCAAGGAACGGCTTCCATCGGACGTGGACTGTACGTGGAGAGGCTGACAGCTGGGTCCACGGCCGCAGCAAGGAAGTGCCTCCTTATTACGCGCAAAATAATTATTCCTCCACCTGACAGCGGGGACCCACCGGACGGGCCACCGTATTTTGCAAAAAAAACATTTCCCCCTGACTGCTGGGACCCACCAGCTACATCTTCGCACGAAAGGAAGTGCGTCCAGGCGAAAAAACGATTCGCCCCCTGACTGTTGGGATCCACCAGCTACATATTCGCAGGCAAGGAAGTGCCTGACAGTCGGGACCCACCTGGTCAAAGGGTATGTAGCATTGTCATTCTGGTCGCGAACGTGTACGTACATACTGGTCGTTGTAGAGGCGCACACATGTCGTAGTAGAGGCGCGCATGTAGCATGTACACATACGTACAATGGCTAGTGTGCAAGAAAGAAAATACGGCCACGTACGTACATACGGGCAGGGTCTCAAACGCCTACTCGCGCATACGTATGGCCATGGCTCGTGTACATGGCTGGGTCGGAACGGAGAAACAGCGTCGTCATCGTGTTCATGGGGAGGCAATGGAATGTGCCGTGTTCATGGGGAGGCAACGGAATGCGTTGTGTTCATCGGGAGGTAACGGAACGTGTGGGAGCCAACCGGCTTGGACGAAACCGGCGATGGAAACGAGGCCTAGCGTACCGCAGAACGGAGAAACGGCCTTGTGTTCGACCGGTCACGTTCGAAACAGGATCCTGTTCATTGGGAGGGGTGTGGCGTACTGCAAAATGGAGGAAACGGACCTCCTACGATCGAAACGGGGGTCCTGTTGATCCGGAGGGGTGTGGCGTACCGCAAAACGGATGAAGCGGACTTGTATTGGAGCGCTATGGTCGAAATAGGGGTCCTGTTCATCTGGAGGGGTGTGGCGTACCGCAAAATGGGACTCAACGGGATACTGTTCATCTCCACTGTCGACCTCCTCCAGCCTCCACGGGCTACCGTCGACCTCGTCCAGCCTCCACGGGCTCCTATTCATCCAGCCTCCACCGCGCGCTACTCCACTGGCTACTGTTCAACCACCCCTCCACGGGCACCCCTCCACCGTCTGATGTTCATCCAGCCCTCCACGGGGTCGTCCTATTCATCCAGCCCTCCACGGGGTCCTGTTCATCTAGCCCCAACCGGCTCGATCAATCGGGGTCCTGTTCAT
>NC_041385.1:293448912-293483732 GCF_002162155.2 Triticum dicoccoides
AACGCTCACTGTTCATCCAATCGATCGGCTTCAGTTAGCAGCAGTAGCGAAGGAATCGCTCGATCGGGTTCCGTTAACAGCCATCGATCGATCGCTCGGGTTCAGTAATGCGTAGCATGTAGTGCAATCGCTCGAGTTCAGTTAGAGCCAATGCCTCGCACACACGCGCGTACGTGTACGAGAGAAACGTGCATCGCTCGGCCCCTGACCACCCACTGTAACCGGGAACTCGCCGAAATTTTCCTCGGCCTCGCTTCTAGCATGGTTTTTTCCGCCATGGATGGCCCAAAGAATGTCATGCAGCTGCGTCTCCGGCCCGCCCATGACGAAAAGCCCATTTTCTGTCATGATTTTTTGTCATAGAAGGAGGAGCCCACCACATCTATGATGATACTGGGTTTTGTCACAATTATCGTCATAGAAGTGCCATAAGTATGACAAAAAAAGTTTCGTTCGGCCCAAAATGTCACGGATGTGTCTTCTTTTTGTAGTGTTGCATGGGTTATCCGGAAGAAACCTGTTGAACTTGGTTCAACATACTAATCTATGCATCCACAACTCAGAAAGTTATTTGCTTCGTGAGTTGTCCCTCTTTAGCTGTATTCTGACCCCGTCTATCAATTGATAGTCAGGAGTAGTCGTGCACTCATGTTCATCGATGCCTATTATTCCTGTGGTCCGCCAAGCCATTCTATTCCGAAATGATTAGGGGAAACAAACTCCAGTACCTCATCCATATACAGGATTGGGTCAAAGCAGTTGTGTTCTGCAGAACTGCACCCTCTCTTATGAATTCTTGATGTAGCTATTGCTCTGTTCTACCCTGAAGTATTACCCACTTTATGTCAGGAATGTCATCAGAACTGCACCCTCTCTTATGAATTCTTGATGTAGTGATACTTCTCGCCATCATTATTCATTCCTCGGTTCTGTGTTGTCGCAACGGGAATGCCGACAAGTGAATCATGATGTGTGAAATCTATACCCCTAGCAACTCTGTTGCTTGGTAGTTAAATGGACAATAACCTCATTCTAGCGTGTTGATTATTGAATCGTCACCCTAAGGTTGATTGTGCTACCTAGTCCCTATCTCCGGTGCACTCTTCAGACGGTGAGTTAGGATCTTGTCAATCCCACACTCATTTGATCATATCGTCTTGCCCTGAAAAGCAAGATTGTTCTCGATCTTAGTAACATATTGGTGGTTCGTGATTTTCTAAATATCTTCTCAGAAGTATCACCAGGTCGTAACCTGACCGCTATGTTGAGTTCATGATCAAATTGGTTTGTCCCTGTAAACCACCCCTTCTCCAAGAGCCTGTGTTGGATAGCCCTGAGCCAGTTGGTTAAGCTGAACAACAACTTGGAGAGTTGGAAGATAAAAGCTTTGTTCGACTTAGTTCATTCCAAAGGGATATCTCTTTGTATATGTGTGTTGAAGAAAGATGATATCCTCATCGATTGATATCCGTGACCAATTGATCGATCCAATCATGTTCGTAATGTTGTATACTTGTGGTTGATCCCTCGAGCATACACCATTACATCTTTGGGTCTGACCAATACTATCACCTTGTTCACATAATAGCGGAGCTCCAGTGATATGGAAATTCTGATGAGTTGTTGTTGAGCCCATCAGCAGCATTTTACTCCTCCATAATTCATGATGAACATCAGGCTAGTGTTGGAAACTTGTGTAAGCATTATCTTCGTGTTCCGTTCATTAGGTATATGTTCGGACGAAAGAAGTCACTTCCTCTAAGGTCATGTGCATTGGATGCAAGTTGGCACCGTGAATTTGAGAAAGTTTGTTTTTGTTTCCTCTGGAATCATCGCAAGTCAGTTATGCGTGTGTTAATGTATTCTATGGTTTGGTAGATTAATTACCTCCACTCCATTGTATGCCCTAGCACACCAAGCCACTAATTGATCTGTTCAAGAAAAGGGAGTCTCATGTGCTAATCCTAGGTCATGCACATGACTTTGTTATCTTCAATGATGGTTCCCAACCTGAACTCGGCAGTTTTTTATTATAAGACTACTACGTGGTCATGCTTGTCTGGGACAACATGTTCACATGTTTGTAGCAGAACCAGCTCATGTTTTGGAGCTTGCTACCGCAGTTCATTCCTCGACAATCTCGCAACGTCATCTTGTCGATTTGTGTTGCAAACGTTCATTTTCCTTTCTAGACTTGGTGAGTCTACAATATCCTGACAACAACTAGACCTGAATCTCAGGCAGATATGATGGTTGGGACGTGTTCCAAGAACTATAATATTGGTCTCTCTATAACCTTGTAACGTGGATGTTGTGGCCAACACACCTAGCTGGAAGGCCTACTATTGTAGTATCTTGGTTGAAGAAGTTGACCACCTCCCCATAGGGATTTCGTAGGATTTACTCCCTAGTTGTACCTTATGGATTTTGTGTTTTCGAAGTCCGACCTTTTACTTGATGTTCTAGATATCAAACCATATCTATGAATGGGTTACGCTAGCACATCAAGGAGAACATTAGAAGCGGAGTGTTAAATGTCTCTCGGTCGATCATCCAGATTCTGTTTCCTTGCCCTTGCTAAGGTGAAATCTGAGAAAGTGTTTCCTTTATTTGCATCTGCATCCTCCAAAAATATCCATCATGGTAGTATGTTGTGTTGCCTGGATCCTTGTCAAGGATATTGGTAAAACCTTGATGAATACGGAAATGCTCAAGTTCTTGAGAGCACACCCAAGCACTAGCTGCTATCATAGTCACTAACTAGGATTGCCCCTAGATTTCCTCGGTTGTGCTATAACTTTCTCAATAGTGGAATCACTCTCTACTGTTGAGTTTCTCCCCAGTTACTCGAATCATTCCAAGCATTTGCAATTTTTCTCCCAGCTTGCACCATCATTGTGCCATCCTACCTTGGGTCCATCCATCTTCGATGATAAGAAAAATCATCCATTGCTTTGTCTTCAACAAGGTAATCCACATCGTCCATTCTGGTCTGAGTATGTCATCCTTTCGGACTCTTTCAAACGATCACTCGAGATTTGCCTTAGGCTGGAATAGAGAGTCTCAATGATCTCTATCTCAGCAATAATTCTTTTTGCCACTTAGGGTATTAATTCTACGAGTCACCTCCTCCAAGATGTCTCGTTATGGTATCATGGCAACTCAACAACTCGCTACATTGACAACCCTTCACCACCCTCTTAAGTGTGGAATTCTTGTCTACCTAATGAACCTTCGTCATCTGTTCCACTCCATCCCTCTAATTGTATGCTTTCTATCTCAGCTCGAGAGATGTTTCAATGATTCACCTCGTGAGTTGATCTTGTGATCATTAAGATGATCCATCCATGTAGACATGTTTCGCTCTTTTGTCCTTGTGTTGGATGAATATCTCGAAAGCAAAGACGTCAAGATCGATTTGGGTCAACAAATCAACAACCTCGAGAAGACAGTTGGATCATGAAGTTTGTGCTACTTAGAGTCCCCTTTGTTTTCTTACCTCACGTCTTAAATCTCGGGACGAGATTCTTGTTTAGTGGCGGTGAGTTGTCAGATCCCTAATTCTGGTCTGACCTATGGTAGCTTCCATGTGAGCATCATCTTTAAATTCAAATGAAACTTGAATTTAGGAATTTTCAAAAAAAGCCTAAGAAAACCTCTAAAAATAACCAACATTCAAATCTCATCAAATGAGTCCGAGAAAATGTTCCTGTTATTCTGTGAAAATATTGGCATGAGGTAAAATGCAAACCAATATTTTTGGAGTCACAGAAATAATTTATTTTGTGTCTTTGATTTAAATCAATAATATATTTGGGTTGAAATTATTTCTGCTATATAAGAAATAATGTTCAAAAATTTTGTAATTTTGCATGTGACCTCGGACTAGCTCTCTGAGCTCACATAAAAATTTACAGAAAGTTTTAAAATGGTTTAGTTTCCAAACTAAATAAAAACAAAATAACAGGAATAGAAAAGAAAAATAAAAGAGAGAGAGAGAAGAAACTTACCTGGCGCCACCAACCGACCCAGCACTGCAGCTAGCCAGCCCAGCCCACCACCGCCTCCTCCCTATCGTCTTCCCTCCCCTCCAGAAGGACGGAGGCGCGTGGCCGCCCCGCGCCTGCCACCTCCTCCCGCCCTGCCTTCCTGGATCCTCCTCGGTGCTCCTAGACGACGCCACGGAGACGCCATGCACCCCCTGGACCTCTCTCACTCTCTCCCGACCTCTTCCCCCTCCTCTGCTCTCTCTCTCTCGCGCCTGAGCGCAGCCGCAGCCGCACCGCCGTAACGCCGCAGCCTCTGTGCTCCCCTCGCATCCCCGACGTGCCCATGAGCATCACCGCACCTCCCTCGTCCTCTCCGTCCAGCCACGCCTCGCCGGAGGCCCAGCATCGCCACCATCTTCATCATCTTTGTCGCCGGCCGCCGGAGATCCCCCTTGCCGCTCCACTAGCTTCGGTGCTTCCCCGAGCACGCTGAGGCCACCACTGCACACCCCGTGAGCTCCTGATCATCCTCCCCCTCTCCATTTTCTCTCTAGCATGCCGTAGCCACCGCGCCTCTCTCACCCGACAACGCCGCCGCCAAAGCTTGCCGGTGATAACGCTCCGGTGACCATTTGGTCCCGGTCATGCGTCCAACGTACTCGCCGCACCGCGTAGACGCCATGGTGTTAACCCTGCATCGCCAAGGCCGCTGTGGCCTCGACCCCGAGATCGCGCGAGCTCCGGCCGCCGCCTCTGTGCTCGCCATCGTCATCTCCGGTGACTCCGAGGCCTTCTGATCGCTCTGCTAGATGCGGTCGAGCGCGGGCTACCTCCTGGTGGCCTTCGAGCATCCAGCCGTCGTCCGCAGCTCAAGTCCGGCGAGTTGCCGCCGCAGTTTAGAACACCGCCGGCGAAACTCCGGTGAGAGCCGACGTGGCCTCGTCATTAGCACTAACTGGCGCCAGCTGGACCACTATTAGATGCTGACAGCGGGCCCCGCAGCGGGTCAAAGCCCGAGTCAACGCGGGATTAGTGTCTGTCTCACTGACCAGTGGTCCCCACTGGTCAGGTTTGACTCTGTTGACCTGTTGAGGTCAGCATGACGCAATGCTGACGCAATAATAGGTCTTTCTAGATTTAACTTAATTCAAGAAATTCCAGAAAATGCCCAAAACTTCTAAAATTCATAGAAATTCAACCATAACTGAGAATGAAATAAGTTATATATAAAAATGATCAAAAAATCCAATCTATCCATCTGTACCATTTTCATGCATGTTAGAACAACTTATAGCTACTGTTTAGGACAAATCATATAAATGGCATTTGAATATCCACATATGGAATTTGAATTTGCATCCTGGATTCAAACCAACTCCATTTAATCTGCTGCTAGTTGCATTAGCTCAAACCACAGCATATTGCCATGTCATGATCATGCATCATATTGTGCATTGCATTGATTGTGTTCTTCCTTGTTTGCCGGTGTTTGTCCCCTCTCGATAGACGTGGTTCCGACGATGAGTTCAATGACACCGATGAAGAGATATACTATCTTCAGAAGTGTCAGGCAAGCAAAACCCCCTTGTTCATTCCGATAGAAACCCACTCTCTCACTCTGCTCTCTTTTACTGCATTAGGACAACAACGATTCAACTGTTACATGTTGTGGTAGTTGAACCCCTTATCCTTTGCATGGCTTGTCATTGCCAAAGTAAATAGATGAAACCCACTAGCATGAGTAGGAGTTGTTTGAGCCCTGATGTGCCTACTCATTCATGTTTGTTGTCATGCCTGCTACTTCTTAGAGTTGAGTCAGGTCTGGTTCATCGGGTATGAACTGGAACGTTGTGAACATGCCCTACCCTGTGTGAAATAAGTGTGTGAACACGATTTGGTAAAGGTAGCGGTGAGAGGCCATGGAGGAGTACATGGTGGGTTGTCTCATTGAAGCCGTTCTCAGGAACTGAGTTCTGTGTTTGTGATCCATGATCAGCTACTACCACTCATTGGGATCCTTAATTGACCCTCTCAGCTTCTTAACCACCCTTGTCCTCTATCCAGGAGTTCCAAGTAGTTTCTGGTGTTTGTAGTATGCTGGAGGCCGTGGGCAGCGTTGACCTGGGCTGTGATGCGGTAGGCACATGGCACGGTGTACCAGGCGCCCATTTGGTGTCTCGGGAACCCTGCACACATCGTTCGGGGCCTTATGTGGAAACTTCGGGCAGACTCCCTGTGAATGGAACCTGAATAGGCGATAAACTTGGACTAGAGACTTGAGTGTTTAGGTAGGCCGTGGCCGACACCCTCGTTGGGCTTCCGCTTGAAGGTTGTCGAGTACATGTCGTGTAAACAACGGTAAGTGGTGAGAGCGTGTATGAAGAAGTACACCCCTGCAGGGTTAACATCATCTATTCGAATAGCCATGTCTGCGGTAAAGGACCTCTGGGTTTCCTATACAGTTCATAGACAAGTGCAAGTGGATACTCTAAAATACGCAAGATAAGCATGAGTGCTATGGATGGCGTTCTCGTAGGGAGACTGGAGCGGATCCATAGTGGTGTAGTGATATGGTGAATATGTGGACTCATGTGCGCCACCTCAAAAGAATTACTTGCAGTCGTAGTTCAGGATAGCCACCGAGTCAAATCTAGCTTGCTGCAGTTAAACCCCACCATTCCCTTGGTTGATAATGATGCATATGTAGTTAGTTCTGATGTAATTCTTGATGGGTACATTTGTACTGATGTTTGCCTATTTTATATTTTTGCAGAGAGACTTCAGTCTCAGTAGTAGTACCGGGTGGACTTTGACGTTTAGCTTGTTACCTCAGCTACGATCTTGTGCCCTCGGCAGGATCTCGTAGATAGTTGGGCTTCTCATCCTTTTTCATTTGTAGATGTCTGTACTTAGACATGTTAAGCTTTTGCATGTGCTTTGACTTGTATGCTCTGAATGTTGGGTCATGAGACCCATGTTTGTAATATCTCGCTCCTTGCGGCCTATTGAATAAAATACTTGAGTTATAGAGTCATGTTGTGATGCCATGTTGTATTTCCACATATCGAGCATATTGTGTGTATGTTATTGAAATGCTTGGTATGTGTGGGATCTGACTATCTAGTTGTTTACCTTGGTAGCCGCTCTTATCGGGAAATGTCTCCTAGTGCTTCCACTGAGCCCTGGTAGCTTGCTACTGCTCCGGAACACTTAGACTGGCCGGCATATGTCCTTCTTTGTTCCTGTGCCTGTCCCTTCGGGGAAATGTCACGCGGTGTCTACCGGATTCCTCTTAGCCTGCTACAGCCCGGTTTACCAGAGTCCTCCTAGCCTAGTTGCTACAGCCCGAATTCACCCGCTGATGACCGACACGTTCGTTGTTGGGTCATGTATGCCTGTCCCTGTAAGTTAGTGCCACTTTGGGTTTACGACTAGCCATGTCAGCCCGGGTTCTTTGTCATATGGATGCTAGCGACACTATCATATACGTGAGCCAAAAGGCGCAAACGGTCCCGGGCCTGGTAAGGCAACACCCGTGGGAATACCGGGCATGAGGCGGCAAAGTGATATGAGGTGTTACATGCAAGATCGGTGTGGCATAGGATCGGGGTCCTGACACCTCCGAAGGCGACCAAGAGGATGCAATGAGCGATAGGTCCGGTTGATCCTGTATCCCCCTGCCGTTTATCCTGCGTAGAGAAACTCGGGCACGGCCCTAGAGGTTGTAAGAGCATTTTGGGAGGGGAAGCCCCTCATGTAAAAAGGATTGTCGTCCACATGTTTCTAGGAACGACACCGAATGCGCGCCCGCGTGGTGTTGCGGGCCCCGCGATGGGTTAATTGTTGTGGTTTACCTTTAGCTCGGGCATACCGTGGGTAGGCTTGCGGGGCTGTGATTCCCCGTGGGTCCTATGGATGACCTGCTGACCATGTAGTGAGAGCCTCCAGAGAGCAAGTGTCGACCACAGGACGGCATGCGTGCATGTGTTGTGCCCAGCCCCGCCCGCGAGAGGCTCGCGAGGGGAAGGCAGCTGGTGCAAACTCCTAATCAGGGTAGAAACCAGAACGCAAGAAAACACACGAATCGAGACAAAACACCCCTCCCCACACATACGCAAATGCAAATTCAACTTCAACTTAAATCCGAAGCAAGGAAGTCGACCATAGAAAGGGAGTTAAAAAGCAAAAAGCCGCGTCCGGCACGTAGTCTAGTCTTCGACGTCTTCTCACCAGCCCAGAGCTAAGTGCTGCCACTGTGCGTGGGAAGGAGCCCCCGAGGCCCGAGGGCGGCTCTCCGGAGACTCTGGGGCATGTACAGCCCCAACTCATTATTACGTGAGAGTGCCACGGGCGGTGAGCTTCACAGGCACTGGGCCTTCTTCACATGTACCGGCCTTGCTTGATATCGCCAGACGAGGGCCCCGCCATTGACGGCGACCGGAAACCAAGGACGACACCAATGGAGTAAAGGGGACGCCAGCGGTTCCCCCGACGACCATGGGTCCTCTGCCGGGGGCATGCCTTGTGGCACCTCCCCAGAAGAGGGCCTACCTCTGAGAAACGCCTTGCTCCGCGTGTCGTGGGGAGGGGCCTAGCTCCCGGCCCCTCTCCTGCAGCCCCCAGTGCGCCCCTCCTGGCGGAAGGGAGGTTGCCGAGCTGGGGCAGCCTTCCGCTGTAGCGACCGGAACCCCCTGCGACCCATGGTTAGCATAAGCTTGCTCCTGAGGAATTAGTGGTACCCGGTAGCCGCTGCTGCCAGCGCGGCCGGTGAGGCTTCCTTGAGGCTCCTGGAGAGGCTCGGCTTCTGGCGTCTCTTCCTCCCAGCGTGGACCGAGGAACGAGTCAGGGTCATCTTTGAGCGCGTATTCCCGATCCATCATAAGGGGCACGTAAGCCTCCGAGGCCGCCACCCCGAAGGCTTCACTGTAGTGCCCAATGCTCCACATGGCTTGGCTCGAAGCACCGTCTTGGGGGCGATAGGGCGGCAGCCCGCCCGGGCCATAGGCGGTGATGCACATCCCATCGCTCACCGGGGGTGGTGTTGGTGCAACTTGACGCCCTGTGCCGATGGTTGAGCTGGTGTTGATGAAGCCTTGGGGTACGCCTGAGGGCGCGCAGGCGCGGATGGGCCCGCCGTATGATCTGCCCAGGGCCTGGGGTGGAAGCTAGACGTAAAAAGGAGGCGCCCCTGAAGCTGCGGCATCCAGGACCTCGGCGACGTGCTCCAGCAGCATGTCATGGCCGCTCTCCTGCAGCCGGCACCGTAGCAGTTCCCGAGCCACCGTGAGCGCAGCCTTCATGTTTGCCTGTTCTCGCCGGGTGTGCGGTGCTGTGGCCGCGGCGTGGTTCGAGGCCCTTGTTGTTGATCGCACCTGCCGCGGAGTGAGGTCAGGAGGCGCTTGACCATGTCGCCCGCGCCCGGCAGTGTTCTGCGAAGCGCAGGCTGCCTGAGGCGCGGGGTTGAGGTCACCTTGGGCAAGCGGCGCGGCATAGGAAGGCCATGCTGCCCAGCGGTCGGCGTTGGCCGTTGGGTCACCGGACATGTATGCGACGAAGCAGTACAACGCAGAACCATGGAAAGAAGACTCCAGCGCACCCCTACCTGGCGCGCCAAATGTCGGATGTCGGGTTAAGGCAAAACTCTTAAGGTTCGAACTTTGGGGTGCGCACGAAGATCTTCTCCCTACCGATCCACACCCCAAAACCTCGCCGCGAATCTAAGCTACACAATGAACAGCACAAGGGACACAAGGTTTATACTGGTTCGGGCCACCGTTATGGTGTAATACCCTAATCTAGTGTGTGATGTGGTGGATTGCCTCTAGGGCTGATGATGGACAGTACAGAGGAAGAACAGCCTCGCGAGGGGTGTTCTTGAGCTGGTGTGGTGTTTTGCTAGGGAAGGATTCGATCCCTTTCTACAGTGGTGGCTATCTCTATTTATAGGGGCCCTAGTCCTCTTTCCAAATATTGAGCGGGAAGGGAGCAAACAACGGCCATTTTGAAGGGGGGCAGGTACTACAAGCTATCCTGACTAAAGTTGGTCATCGACTGCCAAACGCACTGGCGATGACGCTGTCCTGGGCTCCACAGTGATCTCCATCCTGCCGTCCTGCTGGTCTTGGTCTCATTGTACCGATAGGGAAACCTTTGCTTGGTGCCTCGGTACTCCGCGCCTGCGCTTGCCCCCCTTTGCACCAAAGACGAAATGAGGACACTGAGCTGGCTGGCGCCCGCCTGGCGCCCGCCTGGTCTTGATTGTCATGGCTTGCATCACGAGCACCTCACGAGGTACTCCTTGCCTTGATCTCTCCACCTCCTCGCGAGCCTGCCTGGTGAGGCCACCCCTGGGGAAGCCTTGCATTGTCCACCCCGCGAGGCTTGGCCCCTCACGAGGGTCTTGAGCTTGGGTTGATGTAGACGGGCCGTACTGGGCTGCTGCTTGAGCCACGCCGCAAGCCGCGGGCAGGAAAGTCTGGGGACCCCCGTTCCCAGAACGCCGACAACCATGCTCAGGGGTCCCCCGTGACGTACGAACGGCCTCGTGAAGGAAGTACGAGTAGCGTCTGGGTTAATTTGGAGTCCTCGTACCTTTCCTTGCCAGCTTTCGCCTGGGATGGTCACGGGACAAACAGGTGCCGAAGACCTGGCAGGGTGGCGTGTGCCAGGCGTGTCCTGGATGCAGCCCCGTCCGCAGCTGCCTTGTGTGACTTTTCCGGGGGAAAGTTGGCACGGTGGGGCCAGAGGACGAGCCCTGGGGCTCTCCTGAGGTTAGTGCAGCCGCTAGGGTGAGTTGTTTATCATCAGCAGGAGCATGACGCTTCCACTCTTGCATGGGCAGAGCCACTCCTCGACTATGTTGTCCGCTAGCACGGAGCATGGGGCTTCCACTGGTGCATGGGAGGGAGCTCCATCTGAGGAGAGGCTCAAGGATGTGTACAACCCCGTCCTGGGATGTGGCTTGCATGGCAGGACTACATGAGGTGTATATGGGCACTCGTGAGGCAGCGCGGGACTCACGAGGCCCTACCTCAAGGCGGGTTGCACCTGAATTCTTGGTATGGACGCTTCTTGGAATCATGAGAGATGGTTACGTCACCTGCACCGAGTAAATCTCCGGAGGATATTGCATGAGAAGGCCAAACATCAGCGACCCCAGGAGGTGACGTGAACTGGGCCGGCCTACCAGACAGAGCTCAGCAACTGGATTTGTCGACACTGCAGGGACGGACCCGAGCACAAACGTCGTGCCCAGACTTCTCATGCATCGATCGTAAAGAAAGACAACTGGCGCACGGCTACCTTGGTGGTGAGGCACCGTGCTGCGCACCCTAACTTATACATTGACGGTTAGCTCATTTGAGAACACGGCACTGGGAGGTGACCTACATGGGGCTGGCCCGCGAGACAGATCTCGGCCACTTGGGTTTAGCGACGCTGCGGGGACGAACTAGAGCACAAATGTCGTGCCAGTCCTTAATCATGAGGCGGTCGCGGGCGGGTTCATAAGTGTGCATGTCGTTCATGGTGGCGAAGCACTGGACAGGCAGGTAACAATATAAAGCAACTCCTAAAAGGGACGAAACTAGTTCTGATAGATGTGCAAAATGATACAGACTATAGGGCGGGCCCATACAGCTTGAGGATAATGCAGCCCGAGGGGCGCCCTCAACTGAACTGTGGGGACCCCGACTCATAAGTCGAGATCACCGAATGCACGTGTACAGTGATCCTAGAGGTCAATGCTCACTGAACAGACAGAAGCTGAATAACAAGAGTCTTACATCCATACATACCGTCTTACACAAATTATAACCATTTTGGTCAAGTCTTACATTGAGAAAGCCTTAAGGGATGAACATTAAATGAAACATAAGCAGCGGAAATCTTCGTCAATAAGTAGAACCCATGCCATCTGCCTTAACCCTACAAGCATTCTGACTAGGAAGCGCCTAGTTCGCATGTTCTTCACCAAAGAACTCATCCTCGAACTCCTGCTCTTCCATGCCTGGCCAATTAAATAACCAGTGGCAAGCGAATGAGTACTTTGAATGTACTCGCAAGCAACCCATCTTTTGGATCAAGGTAACAATGCATGATGTAGCAACAAGTAGGCAACCTAGCACCGTTCTAGTTGGAAACTTAACTACATGTCTTGTCAACTTGTGAAACATGCATCAATGGACTCTGGTAACCATATGAACAAGTTACAAATATCAACATAAATAGAATTTAGAACAACTCTAGCTTCATCATCATGTCAATCCTTTACTTGACCCATGCAACTTACATATACTAATTTTGTAAAGTTCTGGACATAGTTTAAGTAGCACCACCCAACTGTCCTTCACCGTGGACATGGCTATTCGAATAGTTTGACACTCTATAGAGGTTGTGCACTTTATCCACAAGAACCGGGAAGCTTTCGTGTCACCCATGATCCCGCAATACGTCAAGTACTCAGGGGAAGCACCCGATCAGTATCTTTCCCTAGGCGATACTAACAAATGGTCCACTCGTTGGTACACGGACTTTGTCTATAAGCATCAAGATTTTGGGCCTCTGTCCTTTTTCATTATCACACATACAGGCAGGGACCAATGGTGTGTCCGGGGCCCTGTGAAAATGGTCATGGCCGACTATCCAAGCATGACCTCATGCTGAGAGTGACATCATGTCACCCCCGTCACTAGTAAAGTGAGCACCATGCTAGTATCGGACTTGGTAGTTAACAATGACCCATCCCACAAGGGGTAGAGGGGTTGCACATCTTTGGTTGGGACGGTAATAATACTTTAAATCTAATCCATTATTTTACACACACAAAAGCTTGCTTCGGTACACCACTTCTTCCTCAAGTGGTGACCTAATTGAACATCACCCACGGGCATTAGGGGCACCCGGTGGAGTTTTCCAAAGAATGCAACCCCTAGGGGATCATGGCGTACATGTAACATCGTGCGTCGTTGCCAAGTGTTTTTCATCGCATCTCTAGAACATGGTAGAGATATGAACATGCAAGTATCAACGGGCATGCATCCATGCAATGATATTATCAAGTTCATAATCAACAACATCATCATGCATATGGAAACCTTGTATCGATGAACAGGATAGGTGCACTATGGTCAAAGGGCTGCTTCCCTTGGTTGGCTTGCTCTTCAAAGTCTTCAAGTCCTTCTCCTTCTTCTTCTCCAACTACTTTGTCAAATACAGGATCTATTCGTCGCAAAAGAAACAACGAAAAAAAAGGCAATAGTAAAACAGAAAAACCAAAGTGCTCAGAAAAATGTCAACTTATTTTTGTTAAATACATGGGAGAAAACTAAGAAGGGGAAAATTCCTATTTTTGGATTTGGAGTTAAGGAATAGTGGAAATGGATTTTCAAAGAAGGATTTAAATGCCCAAATCTGAATTTAAATTTGAAAGTACAGGAAAGTGTGATGGATGTGTATGAAAGTTACATCAATAAATAGGTGGGATTATTCTAAGATTTTAGGAGTTGGAATTATTGCATTTGGATAAATATTTTATCCTGTGGAATTTTATAGAACAGACAGAAAAAGAAAAAGAAAAGTGGCACTGTGCCACTGGGCGAGAAAGGCCACAGTGCTGTAGGCCCGGAGGGGATCCAGCTACCGCCACGTCGAAGGCGTAAAGGCGAAATACGCCTTCAGTCGACACAGCAAATCGGTGCGCCCGCGCATGTGTTTTAAACCTGACGGGTGGGTCCCGGCCATCAGGACGTGAGGCTGACGGATGGGGCCTACGGTCGTCATCGGCTTCCTTTGTCCAAAAACGACGGCGAGCTCGCCGGCAACGATGTGGGGCACGACTAGAGGTGGGAGTGGTACCATTGAGCTCGGGAGGGTGTCGTCGTTCTGGTGGTGTTGGAGTTGGCCGCCAGAGTGCAGGGACTTGCCAGCGACGAAGAAGCCAGTGCAAAAGCTTCGGGAGGAGCTCGCTCTGGCTGATTCCGGCTGCAATAGAGAGGGGAAGCAAAGGGGAGATGGTTAGGGAGGTGCAATAGTTTCAGATCGACTGCTAGGGGAGGCGGAGAGGGCATGTACCTCTGGATCAACGGCGATCCAACGCGGCGGAGCTCGAGCTTGATCTCGAGCTCGGGCGGCTCTGGGACGAATGGGAAGCGCAGGGGGGAGATTGGGAGTGGGTGAGAGCGAGTGGTGGAGAGAAAGGGGCTCGACGTGGCCTTAAATAGCCTGGGCATGGCTCACCGTGGACTCGTGTGCTGGCGAGGCTGTTGCCGTCACTGTGGGTCACGGGGTCTCGCTTGCGCGTGTGTGGGGTGTTTGTGGTGGTGGTCCACGACCAAGGAAGGAAGGAAGAGAGTGGGGGAGTGCCAGAGTGCCGCCCGTGTGAGAATGCTCATTGGAGCTCTCGGGCGGCCATGGCGCGCATGTGAGGGAGGCAGTAGGAGGGAGAAGGAAGAGGGGGACACGAGGTGGGGAGTCCCGAGGTGGCCGGAGGTCGTTGGCAGGGGGCGGCTACAGTGCGGGAGTGCACTATAGCACGCTCCAGAACGTGTGTATGGCTGGCATGGCCATATTTTTGGCAAGGTGGGCACGGCCAAGCATGTCTGGTAGCTCTAGGGATGAGTAAAGAATGTGGAGGGAGGCCTTGGATGCCATGGATGGCCACTGGAATGAGGAGGGAGGTGAGAAAAATAGAGAAGCTACTGTCCAGGGGGTAAAAGAGGGTGTTTCACCCTTGAATCATTGAGCAAAAGCCAGGGGAGAGCTACTGGAGGTAGAAGAGGTCTAGGAGGGGCTGTGGTAAAAAGTGGAACTCATGGAGGTTAGTGGAAGAGGTCAAAGTGGTGTTTTTAGAAAAATGGCAGAAGGTGTGTGTTGTTGGTTTGGGAAAGAAGATGAACTCCCCTTGTCACAAGGCTTGACAGGGTCAAATGGCATGAGAAAATAAGAAGTTCCACCAAGATTGAGTCCATTTGGTCAAAGTTGCCAATGCAACTTTTGTAAACCCTAGAAATCAGCAGAAATGAGTTTTCCAAAATCTACTCATGCAAAACTATTCTCCTTGATGCACCACTTGGTGTGGTGTCATCACTTAGGGTTTAGAGCATGCGCACAAAGTTTGAGAGCAAAAGGAGAAAGTTGACAATGTAAAGTTGTTCAAATTTGATTTTGGACAGAGAGGGTTTTGCAGCGCTTTTGTGAACCAAAACTATTTGGATTGGGATGAAACCATGTAAGATAATCACATTAGGCATGTGTGACATGCTAGAATTTTATTGGAATTTTTAGAGAAAATTTCCTTTGTAAATATTTCAAAAGATTGAAATATCCAGAAAGGGTTTTTGAGGTGTTTGACCAATATTTTGAACATGACCATGTGTTGAAACCCTTATATATGGAAAATATATGTCCAGTGAGTTTCCCTAAATTTTCACAAATAATTTTAAAGCATTAAAATAATTTAAACCTATTAAAGACCATTTGTGGCGTAAAGAAAATGCCCATTAATAAAATTGCAAAATAACTTTTAAAAATATATTTTTGTGGTTTTGGGGAGTCCTATACCTAATAGGAGTCAAACATACTCTTTGAAAGATTTTTCATACCCCAAATCAAGTACTTGTAGTGCAAACCTCAATTCAGGGTTTTTTGGAAAACTAAATTTGGAAAATACTTTTTGGCCAAATTAATTTTGTAAGAAAATACTATATTGTACTATACACATGGCATGATCATTGGGGCAAAAGTTTGGATCAAGGAAATGTAGTATATAAGGTGGAGCTAGAATATGGCTTTCATGAGCACTTGAAACCACAAACAAAAATCCAATTCAAATAAAAGCAAAATAAAATGCAAAAGTTTTTGCTGGTCCAAATTTTCATGCTTAGTAATGCAAATGACATGTTACAAAACACTGGGTGTGACAGACCTACCCCCCTTACAAGAATCTCGTCCCCAAGATTCCTAAAGTAGGCTTTAAAGAGATCTGGAAACTCGGATCTAAGGTAGTCTTCACGTTCCCAGGTCGCTTCTGCTTCAGTGTGGTTGTTCCGCTGGACCTTGAGGTACTTGATGGTGCGGCTTCGAGTACGTCGTTCTGCTTCATCCAATATGCAGATGGGCCTCTCACAGTAGGTCAGATCAGGCTGAAGGTCAATCAATGGCTTGGTGATCTATGTCCTTGCAGAGATCAGGCTTGTCCGGAACTTGGAGACACTTCCGGAGTTGCGACACGTGACATGTTGTGCACATCAGATAGTTTAGGAGGCGGTTCCAACTATTAAGCAACTTCTCCTCGTCTTGCATTGATCTTGAAGGGGGCAATAAAACTATGGGCGAGCTTTCCCTCAACGTGGAAGCGCTTAGTACCTTTGAGATGAGTGACTCGCAGGTACACATGGTCTCCAACATGGAAGCTCACTTGTCGGTGATGAGTGTCGGCATAGCTCTTCTGCCTTGACTTGGCGGCCTTCAGACGCTCCCTGAGTAGCTAAACTTGCCCTTCGGCTTTGCGGAGAACATCAGGTCCAAAGACTTGCCCTTCTTCGGTCTCTGACCAATTGAGGGGTGTGCGAAACTTGCGTCCATACAACACCTCAAATGGTGCCATCTGGAGACTTGATTGATAACTATTGTTATAGGAGAATTCAACAAACAGAAGGCAATCTTCGCATTTAGCTCCATATGCTAGGACACAGGCTCGGAGCATGTCTTCGAGTATCTGATTTACTCGTTCTTCCTGGCCTCCGGTCTGTGTATGGAAAATAGTGCTGAAAGACAACTTGGTTCCCATGGCCTCTTGGAACTTCTTCCAGAACCTTGAGGTAAACTGGGTTCCCCGATCTGACACAATCTCCTTAGGAACACCATGAAGACTTACGATTCGGTTGATGTAAAGAGTTGCCAGCTAGTTGCCATCATAGGTAGGCTTGAAGGGAATGAAATGGGCTACCTTGGTCAAATGGTTGACTATAGCCCAGATGGAGTCATGACCCTTATTTGACCTGTGTAATCCAGTGATGAAATCTATTCCGACTTTATCCCATTTCCACTCGGGAACCTTGAGTGGTCGGAGCAATCCAGCAGGTCGCTGATGTTCAGCATTGACCCTTTGGCATACATCACACTTTGCAAGATAGGTGGCAATCTCCCTTTTCATCCCGTGCCACCAGAATCTTTCCTTCAGGTCTTGATACATCTTGGTTCCTCCAGGATGGATGGAATACGGGGTGTCATGAGCTTATTGCAAGATCAGATTCTTGGGCTCAATTTTGTTGGGTACGCAAATGCGATTCCCAAACCATACAACTCCTTGCTCATCGTCTGAGAAACTTGGGGCTTTGCCTGCCTTGATCTTCCTCTTGATGCCTTCAATACTCTCGTGTCCCTTCTGATCTTCCTTAACAACATCCATCAGGGTAGGCTTGACTTCGAGGTTGGACAAGAATCCTGGTGCAACCAGTTCCAATTAGAAGCTTTCAAGTTCTTCATATAAGGCGGGTAGCCTTTCCTTAAGCATAGCATTCAAGGAACAAGCCTTTCGGCTTAAGGCATCTGCTACTGCATTACTGTTTCCAGGGTGGTATTGGACATTGAGGTCATAGCCCTTCATCAACTCTAGCCACCTCCTTTGCCTCATGTTCAATTCCTTTTGAGTGAAGATATACTTCAAACTCTTGTGGTCAGTGTATATCTCACACCGCTTCCCTAGAAGGTAATGTCTCTAGGTCTTCAAGGCGTGAACTACAGCTTCCAACTCGAGATCATGAGCAGCATAGTTCTCTTCATGAGGACGTAGTTATCTGGATAGATATGCTACGACTCTGCCTTCTTGCATCAGGACACCTCCGAGGGCAGTTCTTGATGCATCACAATATATCACAAATTTCTTGGGAATATCAGGTGTGGCCACAACTAGGGCGGTGGTTAATCTCTTCTCCAACTCCTGTAAGCTCTCTTCACACTTTGGTGTCCACTCAAACTTCTTGTCCTTCTTCAAAAGCTGGGTCATAGGTCGGGCAATGCTTGAGAATCCTTCGACGAACTTGCGGTAATATCCGGCGAGTCCGAGGAAGCTTCTGACTTCCACTACAAGGGAAAACCTTATACATAGAAACTTACCAGTAGTGCGGGCTAAAAAGAAGCACTACTACAATTTACCTCTAGCGCGTGTGAAATAAACGCGCTGCAGCTAAGTTTGTAGCAGTAGCGCGTCTCGTGAAAGAAGAGCTACTACTACAATTCCCCTACTATTTTCGACAGGCTAGCAATAGTAGTAGTGTGCTTAGGAAAAGCACGCTGCTGATAAGACTATTGTAGCAGCGTGTTTTACGCAGAAAGCGCTACTGCTAAGGAAAGAAAATAAAATGAAAACACATAGAAAAGTAAATTAAAATGAAAGATATAGAAAAGGGGAAGGAAAAACAGAAAATGTGACTGAAAATAAATGAAAAAGAAAAATAAAGGAGAAAGGCGTAGCAGCAGCAGGATTTTTGAACACACACTATAGCTATCTTAGGTGTAGCTCTTGTTCTTATCCAGCGCTATAGCTATTTTAGCTATAGATAATGTAGCAGTAGAGCTTTTCCTGGAACGTGCTGCATCTACTTTTAACTTAACCACGTGCGGTTCTTCTCCCCATGTCCACTTCCCCCAAATCGAACTCACGCGTCTGGTGTCGCCGCCGTCGTCACCCGGCCGCCGCGCGCGCTCTCCCATCGCCCTCCACACGCCGTCAACGCCGCCCCCGACCCCGACCTCGACGCCGCGCTACATCGCCGCCCTCCACCGTGCGCCCACCGCCCCGGCCCCGACCCTGTCCCTGACCTCGATGTTGCGTGCCCCTCTTCCTAACTCCGCCGGCGCCCGAGGTGAGCACGCCCTCCTCCTCCTCCTCCCCTACCTCTGCATAGCTAGGGTTCTTAGGGTTAAATTTTAGAGTTCATCTAATTAGTTAGGGTTCATCAAATTAGATGCTAATTAGGTTAATAGTTGTTAAATAGGATTAGTTTTAGAGTTCATCAAATTAGTTAGGGTTAAATTTTAGAGTTCATCAAATTAGTTAGGGTTAAATTTTAGAGTTCATCAAATTAGTTAGGGTTCATTAAATTTTAGAGTTCATCAAATTAGTTAGGGTTAAATTTTAGAGTTCATCTAACTAGTTTTTTTTACTGTTTTTAGTAAGTGTTTAATAGAATTAGTAAGAAAATTAATAGAACTAGTTGAACTAGTTTATTTTTAGTAAAAACTAGTTCCATTAATAGAATTAGTTTATTTTTAGTTAGAAAATTAATTGAACTAGTTGAACTAGTTTATTTTGAGTAAGAACTAGTTTATTTTTATTTATAGTTAGTGCTTAATTGAACTAGTTGAATTAATACAACAATTTTATTTTTAGTACAACAATTAATAGAACTAGTTTACTTTTTTAGTTAAAGCAATTATTCCCTCATCAACGTTGACGATGACTATCCCGCGTCCTTGTCGTCGACTCTGCGAAGGAGGCCTGCTTGATTAGAAGGGCCATGTCCGGGACTGGGCTCCGCTAGGTTGGTACTGGGATGTACTGCCTTCCGGAAGGCATAGCTTGGTGAGGAGCCAGCACATCGTTGACCCGAACCTTCTTTGGTGGCAGTCGCGTGGGACAGTGATGGTGCGGAGGCTTGAGGACCCGTGGAGGTGGTACGTCACCGTGTCAGCGAGCAGGACGAGCACGTCCATAGCTACATGGTTGCGTTGGAGGGCAGGTTCTCCAATACCTGGCAGGTTCTTCAGGGATCCCACCGGAGCTATGATCCTATGATGGTTCCTTCTCTTTGGGTGTCCACCGCCCGGGCCGATACCCGTTGTTCGCTAGGGTTTTAACTGTATTAGTGAGGTTAAATGTATGAGACTATTCGAGATGTATTAGAGATAATATTCGACGATGTACAAACACAAGAGATGATTTAGTTTTTCTTATTGAATGCATGCTAATTTGAATACTAATTTATTTTATGATTTATTTTTTCTTATTGAATGCTCAAATTGGAGAACTACTCCTATTTTCAATGCTCAAATTGGAGAGCACTATTTTGAATACTATTTTGTTTTTGCAGCCAAATCTCCATGTCGTCGCCGCCGTCATCCCCGTCACAGGCCCCCTCCGACCTCGAGGTGAGACTAGCCAAATCTCCATGTCAATATGAGTCCTATAAGATATTTTGAAATGTTTTTGTTCATATTTTCAAGCATTGGAATGCAATGACCATCAAGTTTGAATGCAAAAAGGATATGTGCTTGCCCAAGTGGCAATGTTTGAATGTAACACCTACGAGCGGCCCATGTTTTGCCAGAGTGTTGATTAATTTCCGTTTCGGCAAATTTCAGGCGCTCGATATGTCCTTTTTTAGCAAAGGTCATGCCAGATTTTTCCGTGAATTTTGGCATGACTTGTGCTAGAATATGTAGGAAATATCGAGTGGCCTGGATTTTGTAGAAAGATAATTAAACGACATTTTGGGTTGACTTTCTCCCTCACTGTATTATCAAGGCTCCATACATGACAATCAAAAAATGAGTGAGGGAGAATGTCTGCACCATATATGAGAGAGGAAGAAACCCGACTGTTGTCGTGGGGGTCGTTTCTCTTTCTTCTCCTTGTGCTAGACCTTTGTTAGGCACTAGGGGAAGGAGTAACGACCATCCCGACGGTCAAAAAATCAGTGAGGCAGTGTGTCCACCATATATGAGAGAACGAAGAAGAATGCCGACTGTTGTTGTGGGGGTCACTTCTCCTTCATTCCGGTGTGCTAGGCATTTTGGTTTAATGCACATGGGGATGAAGGGAGGAGCGACCATCACCAACGGTCGAATATATACACCACGTGAGCTTAGAGTTTTCAAAAAAAAGACTCGACGGACCGATAGTCAACCCGTGCTGAATAATAATGATCAAATTTAGCTTTTGTAGTACATATATTGAATTTTAGAAGTTTAATCTTTTAATTATGAACATAGGAAATGTCATCGGACGAAAGTCCAGGGGAGTGCTCCTAGTGGGGCAACAACCGGGGTTTCTGCGACAGGCGTCACTTGGTAGAAGGTCGGCGCTTCAGCATTAAGCTCAAGGAGGCCTTCGATTGTGAAACAGTATGCTATGATGCAAAGTGTTTTTTTCATAATTAAGCTCGACTTCTACTACTTCAACGTGTAATTTTTGTCTTTTACAATTCGACTAGCTTATCCCATGCCATGCAAGACGCTATTGTTGGGAAACGTAGTAATTTTCAGAAAAAAATCCTACGCACACGCAAGATCATGGTGATGCAGAGCAACGAGCAGGGAGAGTGAGTCCACGTACCCTCGTAGACCGAAAGGGGAAGCGTTAGCACAACGCGGTTGATATAGTCGTACGTCTTCACGATCCGACCGATCAAGTACCGAACATACGGCACCTCCGAGTTCAGCACATGTTTAGCTCGATGACGTCCCACGAACTCCAATCTAGTAGAGCTTTGTGGGAGAGTTCCGTCAGCACGACGGCGTGATGACGGTGTTGATGATGCTACCGACACAGGGCTTCGCCTAAGCACCGCTATGATATACCGAGGTGGAATATGGTGGAGGGGGCACCGCACATGGCTAAGAGATCAATGATCAATTATTGTGTTTGGTGGTGCCCCCTGCCCTCGTATATAAAGGAGCAAAGGGGGGAGGCCGACGAGCCCTGTAGGGAGCGCCAGGAGGAGGAGTCATCCTCCTAGTGGGAGTAGGACTCCCCCTTTCCTAGTCCCACTAGGAGGGGGAAGGAAGGAGAGGGGGAGGAGAAGGAAAGAGGGGGCGCAGCCCCTCCCCTAGTCCAATTCGGACTAGGCCCATGGGGGGCGCGCGGCCAGCCCTCGTGGCTTCTCCTCTCTTTCCCCTAAAGCCCACTAAGGCCCATATGTACTCCCGTATTCCCGTAACTCCACCGGTACTCCGAAAAATACCCAAATCACTTGGAACCTTTCCGATGTCCGAATATAGTCGTCCAATATATCGATCTTTACGTCTCAACCATTTGAAGACTCCTTGTCATGTCCGTGATCATATCCTGGACTCCTAACTACCTTCGGTACATCAAAAAAAAACTCATAATACCGATCATCACCAAACTTTAAGCGCGCGGACCCTAAGGGTCCGAGAACTATGTAGACATGACCAAGACACGTTTCTGGTCAATAACCAATAGCGGAACCTGGATGCTTATATTGGTTCCCACATATTCTACGAAGATCTTTATCGGTCAAACGACACAATTACATACTTTGTTCCCTTCGTCATCGGTATGTTACTTGCCCGAGATTCGATCGTCGGTATCTCAATACCTAGTTCAATCTCATTACCAGCAAGTCTCTTTACTCGTTACGTAATGCATCATCCCGCAACTAACTCATTAGTCACATTGCTTGCAAGGCTTATAGTGATGTGCATTACCGAGAGGGCCCAGAGATACCTCTTCGACAATCGGAGTGACAAATCCTAATCTCAAAATACGCCAACTCAACAAGTACCTTCGGAGACACCTGTAGAGCTCCTTTCTAATCACCCAGTTATGTTGTGATGTTTGGTAGCACACAAAGTGTTCCTCCAGTAATCGGGAGTTGCATAATCTCATAGTCACAGGAACATGTATAAGTCATCAAGAAAGCAATAGCAACATACTAAGCGATCAAGTGCTAAGCTAATGGAATGGGTCAAGTCAATCACATCATTCTCCTAATGATGTGATCCCATTAATAAAATGACAACTCATGTCTATGGCTAGGAAACTTAACCATCTTTGATTCAACGAGCTAGTCAAGTAGAGGCATACTAGTGACACTTTGTTTGTCTATATATTCACACATGTATCAAGTTTCCGGTTAATACAATTCTAGCATGAATAATAAACATTTATCATGAAATAAGGAAATAAATAATAGCTTTATTATTGCCTCTAGGGCATATTTCCTTCAGCCTCCCACTTGCACTAGAGTCAATAATCTAGTTCACGTCATCATGTGTTTTAACACCAATTTTCATATCTGTATATGATAAACACCCATAGTTCACATCGTCATGTGACCAACACCCAAAGGGTTTACTAGAATCAATAATCTAGTTCACATCGCTATTTGATTAGCATCCAAATAGTACTAAGGTGTGATCATATTTTGCTCGTGAGATAAGTTTAGTCAATGGGTCTGTCACATTCAGAGCCGTATGTATTTTGCAAATATTCTATGTCTACAATGCTCTCCATGGAGCTACTCTAGCTAATTTTTCCCACTTTTAATATGTATCTAGATTGAGACTTAGAGTCATCTGGATCGGTGTAAAAGCTTGCACCAATGTAACTCTTTACGACGGGCTCTTTTATCACCTCCATAATCGAGAAATATTTCCTTATTCCACTAAGGAGAATTTTGACCAATGTCTAGTGATCTACTCCTAGATCACTATTGTACTCCCTTGCCAAACTTAGGGTAGGGTACACAATAGGTCTGGTCCATAGCATGGCATACTTTATAGAACCTATGACTGAGGCATAGGGAATGACTTTCATTCTCTTTATATTTTCTGCCGTGGTCGGAATTTGAGTCTTACTCAATTTCACACCTTTGCAACACAGGCAAGAACTCTTTCTTTGACTGTTCTATTTTGAACTACTTCAAAATCTTGTCAAGGTATGTACTCATTGAAAAATCTTATCGAGCGTCTTGATCTAGCTCTATAGATCTTGATGCTCAATGTGTAAGCAGCTTCACCGAGGTCTTTCTTTGAAAAACTCTTATTCAAGTATCCTTTTACGCTATCCTGAATTTCTATATCATTTCCAATCAACAATATGTCATCTACATATAGTTCTAGATATGCTACAGAGCTCCCACTCACTTTCTTGTAAATACAGGCTTCTCCAAAAGTCTGTATAAAACCATATGCTTTGATCAACTCATCAAAGCGTATATTCCAACTCCGAGATGCTTGCACCAGTCCATAGATGGATCACTGGAGCTTGCCCATTTTGTTAGCACCTTTAGGATTGAAAAAACCTTCTGGTTGCATCATATACAACTCTTCTTTAATAAATTCATTAAGGAATGCAGTTTTGACATCCATTTGCCAGATTTCATAAAATGTGGCAATTGCTAACATGATTCGGACAGACTTAAGCATCGATACGAGTGAGAAAATCTCATTGTATTCAACACTTTGAACTTGTTGAAAACCCTTTTCGAGATTTCGAGCTTTGTAGATAGTAACACAACTATCAGCGTCAGTCTTCCTCTTGAAGATCCATTTATTTTCTATGGCTTGCCAATCATCGGGCAAGTCAACCAAAGTCCACACTTTGTTCTCATACATGGATCCTATCTCAGATTTCATAGCCTTAAGCCATTTCGCGGAATCTGGGCTCATCATCGCTTCCTCATAGTTCGTAGGTTTGTCATGGTTAAGTAATATGACCTCTAGAACAGGATTACCATACCACTCGGGTGCGGATCTTACTCTGGTTGACCTACGAGGTTCGGTAGTAACTTGATACGAAGTTTCATGATCATCATCATTAACTTCCTCACTAATCGGTGTAGGCATCACTGGAACTGGTTTCTGTGATGAACTACTTTCCAATTCGGGAGAAGGTACAACTACCTTATCAAGCTATACTTTCCTCCCACTCACTTCTTTCAAGAGAAACTCCTTCTCTATAAAGGATCCATCTTAGCAACGAATATTTTGCCTTCGGATCTATGATAGAAGGTGTACCCAACAGTTTCCTTTGGGTATTTTATGAAGATGCATTTCTCCGATTTGGGTTCTAGCTTATCAGGTTGAAACTTTTTCACATAAGCATCGCAGCCCCAAACTTTAAGAAATGACAACTTTGGTTTCCTGCCAAACCACAGTTCATAAGGTGTCATTGAGGGAGTCTAGGATTAGGGGGTCCTCGGACAGCCGGACTATATACTTTGGCCGGACTGTTGGACTATGAAGATAAAAGATTGAAGACTTCGTCCCATGTCCCGGTGGGACTCTCCTTTGCGTGGAAGGCAAGCTTGGCAATTCGGATATGTAGATCTCCTTCTCTGTAACCGACTCTGTGTAACCCTAGCCCCCTCCAGTGTCTATATAAACCGGAGGGTTTAGTCCGTAGGACAACAAGAATCATAATCATAGGCTAGCCTCTAGGGTTTAGCCTTTATGATCTCGTGGTAGATCAACTCTTGTAATACTCATATCATCAAGATCAATCAAGCAGGAAGTAGGGTATTACCTCCATCGAGAGGTCCCGAACCTGGGTAAACATCGTGTCCCCCACCTCCTGTTACCATTATCCTTAGACGCACAGTTCGGGACCCCCTACCCGAGATCCGCCGGTTTTGACACCGACATTGGTCCTTTCATTGATATTTCCATGGTGTCGTCACGATAAGGCGTGATGGCTACTTCAATCATCTTCAACGATGCGACCCAGGGTGAGGTTTTTCTCCCCGGATAGATCTTCGTATTCGGTGGCTTCGTACTACGAGCCAACTTGCTTGGCCATCTAGAGCAGATCGATAGCTACGCCCTTGGCCATCAGGTCAGGTTTGGAAGCTTGAACTATACTGCCGACTGATACGTCTCCGTCGTATCTATAATTTTTTATTGTTCCATGCAAATATTATTCAACTTTCATATACTTTTGGCAACTTTTGATACTATTTTTTGGGACTAACATATTGATCTAGTGCCCAGTGCCAGTTCCTGTTTGTTGCATGTTTTATGTTTCGCAGACACCCCACATCAAACGGAGTCCAAACGGGATAAAAACGGACGGAGAATTATTTTGGAATATTTGTGATTTTTGGGAGGAAGAATCAACGCGAGACGGTGCCTGAGGGGGCCACGAGACAGGGGGCATGCCCTAGGGGTGCAGGCGTGCCCTGGACTCTCATGGGCACCCCGTAAGGCAGTTGACACTCTTCTTTTGCCGCAAGAAAGCTAATTTTATGAGAAAAATCTGTGCAAAAGATCCATCCCAATCGGAGTTACGGATCTCCGAATATAAAAGAAATGGTGAAGGGGCAGAATCTGGGAACGCAGAAACAGAGCGAGACATAGAGAAAGATCCAATCTCGGAGGGGCTCTCACCCCTCCCACGCCATGGGAGCCAAGGACCAGAGGGGAAACCCTTCTACCATCTAGGGAGGAGGTCAAGGAAGAAGAAGAAGAAGAAGAAGAAGGGCGGCTCTCTCCCCCTTGCTTCCGGTGGCGCCAGAGCGCTGCCTGGGGCCATCATCATCACCGCAATCCTCACCAACACCTCCGCCATCTTCACAAACATCTCCATCACCTTCCCCCATCTATATCCAGTTGTCCACTCTCCCGCAACCCGCTGTACCCTCTACTTGAACATGGTGCTTTATGCTTCATATTATTATCCAATGATGTGTTGCCATCCTATGATGTCTGAGTAGATTTTTGTTGTCCTACCGGTGATTGATGAATTTCTATGATTGGTTTGAGTTGCATGTTTTATTATTGGTGTTGTCCTATGGTGCTCTCTGTGTTGCGCAAGCATCGGGGATTCCGGCTGTAGGGTTTGCAATATGTTCATGATTTGCTTATGGTGGGTGGCGTGAGTGACAGAAGCACAGACCCGAGTAAGTAGGTTGTTTGTGTATGGGATAAAGGGGACTTGATACTTTAATGCTATGGTTGGGTTTTACCTTAATGATCCTTAGTAGTTGCGGATGCTTGCTAGTGTTCCAATCATAAGTGCATATGATCCAAGAAGAGAAAGTATGTTAGCTTATGCCTCTCCCTCAAATAGAATTGCAATAGTGATTATCGGTCTAGTAAAGTAGTCAATTGCTTAGGGACAATTCCGCAACTCCTACCACCACTTTTCCACACTCTCTATATTTACTTTATTGCTTCTTTAACTAAACAACCCCTAGTTTATATTTACGCGTTCTTTATTATCTTGCAAACCTATCCTATCACACCTACAAACTACTTCTAGTTTCATACTTATTCTAGGTAAAGCGAACATTAAGCGTGTGTAGAGTCGTATCAGTGGCAGATAGGAGTTTTGAGGGTATTTGTTCTACCTTTAGCTCCTCGTTGGGTTCTACACTCTTACTTATCAAAAGAGGCTACAATTATCCCCTACACTTGTGGGTTATCAAGACCTTTTTCTGGCGCCGTTGCTAGGGAGTCATGGCATGGGGTGAATATTCTCGTGTGTGCTTGTTTGCTTTATCACTAAGTAATTTTTATTTGTTGTTCTAAGTTGTTCTCTATCTTTAGTTATGGATATGGAACACGAAATACCAGAAAAATTAGGTGTACTTGCTACTCATGGAGATGGGGAACCTGCTAAAACCCTCGATGCTCATTATGTGACAGAAATTATGTACTACTTTGATAATCCTGAGAAAACCCCATTCAACTTTGTTATGGGAGACACGTTGGATCAACGTGAATACTTTAGGGAATATCGCTTGACACAAAAAGGGAAACTATTATGGGATCAAATTTCTATGTTGCGTTGGTATGCAAGGCAACTATGCTTAGGATATGACTATATTTGTTGCTCTAGGATGAAGGCTCCACACCTTGACTTTTCATGCAAATTTAATGATAATAAAAACTTAGCTTCTTATGCTTATGGTATATATGATTACTATGATGTGGAACAAATAGAAGAATTTTTTGCTTTTATGGGCGCTTATGAAATAGAATCTTTGTTTAAAACGTGTAAAATTTGGATGATGCTGTTTATAGACCAGAAAATTTTGCTATACTTAGATATTGCTATGCGAATTATGAATATAATGCCAATGTTGATGCATTTATTGAGGAAGTCTCCACTGTCCAAGAAGAGACTAATATTTTGCAGGAAGCTATGGAAGAAGAAATTGATGAAACTGTGAGCTCATTGGATGAAAAAGATGATGAGGAGTGTCAAGAACAAAAGGAGGAAGAGCGGATCAGCTACCCGTGCCCAGCTTCTAATGAGAGCCACTCTTCAACTCATACATTGTTTAATTCCCCTTCGTGCTTACCAAAGGATGATTGATATGATGATTGTTATGACCCCATTGATTCTTTTAAAATATCCCTTTTTGATGATGCTTGCTATGCTTGTGGCCAAGATGACAATACGAATTATGATTATGGAGATGAACTTGCTATAGTTCCTTATGTTAAACATGAAATTGTTGCTATTGCACCCACGCATGATAGTCCTATTATCCTTTTGAATTCTTCGTACTACACTACATCGGAGAAGTTTGTGCTTATTAAGGATTATATTGATGGGTTGCCTTTTACCATTGCACATGATGATTTTGATAGATATAATATGCATGTGCTTGTTGCTCCTAATTGCAATTATTATGAGAGAGGAACCATATCTCCGCCTCTTTTTGTTTCCAATATGATAAAATGGCAAGAAACTGCTTATACTATGCATTGTCCTTTACTTTGTGTGCATGAATTGTTCTTTTATGACATGCCGATGCATAGGAAGAGATTTAGACTTTGTTGTTGCATGATATATGTTACTTTGTGCTCACTACTAAATTACAAATCATTGTTAATTAAAATTGGCTTTGATATACCTTGGGATCCGGGTGGATCCATTACTTGAGCAGTATATGCCTGGCTTAATGGCTTTAAAGAAAGCGCTGCCAGGGAGACAACCCGGAAGTTTTAGAGAGTCATTTATTTCTTTTGTGTGCTTTCATATAGTCTAAAAACAAAAAAATAAAGAGGGGAACCCAAAACTTTTCAAAAAGGGAAGTGAAAGTGAGAGAGACAAGCATTGTTGAAGTGGGAGAGCTCCTTGAACTTTGTTCATGCTCACGGAAACTTTTTGAATCTTAATTACAGAAACTTTTCATCAAAAATAATTATCCCCTTGTACAATTCCATTGTATTATAAAAATAATGTGCCAAGGTTTGCCTTTAGGATGTTTACAATGCTTGTTGGTTTGTACGGTGCAGGACAGAAACTTTGGCTGTAGTGCGCGATTTTACATTTTTACTGGAACGTCAAACGGTGCTGATTCCTTTTGGTATAATTTTTGGGGTAACAGAAGTATGGTGAATGTTCAGATTGCTACAGACTGTTCTGTTTTTGACAGATTCTATTTTTGATGCATAGTTTACTTGTTTCGATGAAACTATCAATTTCTATCAGTGAATTAAGCCATGAAAAAGCTATATTACAGTAGAAACAATGCAAAAACAAAATATGAATTGGTTTGCTACAGCACTTAGAGTAGTGATTTGCTCTATTATACTAACGGATCTTACCGAGTTTTCTGTTGAAGTTTTGTGTGGATGAAGTGTTTGATCGAGGAGGTCTCGATATGAGGAAAAAGAAGAGAGGCAAGAGCTCAAGATTGGGGATTCCCAAGGCACCCCAAGTAAATATTCAAGGAGACTCAAGCGTCTAAGCTTGGGGATGCCCTAGAAGGCATCCCCTCTTTCTTCAATAAGTATCGGTATGTTTTCGTATTCATTTCGTTCATGCGATATGTGCAAGTCTTGGAGCGTCTTTTGCATTTAGTTTTCAATTTTTTTTATGCACCAAGCTGGTATGAGATAGTGGTTGGTTGATTTATAGAATGCTCATTGCACTTCACTTAAATCTTTTGATTATGGCTTTATAGAATGCTTCATGTGCTTCACTTATATCATTTGAAGTTTGGATTGCCTATTTCTCTTCACATAGAAAACCTCCATTTGTAGAATGCTCTTTTTCTTCACTTATATTGGTTAGAGCATGGGCATATCTTTTGTAGAAAGAATTAAACTCTGTTGCTTCACTTATATCTATTTAGAGAGATGACAAGAATTGGTCATTCACATGGTTAGTCATAAAATCCTACATAAACTTGTAGATCGCTGAATATGATATGTTTGATTCCTTGCAATAGTTTTGCGATATAGAGATGATAATATGTGGGAGGTACTAGTAGATGGTTGTGTTTCGTAAGGATGTTGGTGTTAAGGTTTGTGATTCCCGAAGCATGCACGTATGGTCTACTAACTATGTAACCAAATTGGTGTGCATTGTATTTCGATTGTTTATCTTTGCGTGAAAGTCCATGGCGCGCGATGGTTAACTCCTACCAACCTCCCCCCTAGGAGCATGCGCATAGTACTTTGTTTCGATGGCTAATAAATTTTTGCAATAAGTATGTGAGTTCTTTATGACTAATGTTGAGTCCATGGATTATACGCACTCTCACCCTTCCATCACTGCTAGCCTCTTCTGTACCGTGCATTGCCCTTTCTCACCTCGAGAGTTGGTGAAAACTTCACCGGTTCATCCAAACCCCGTGATATGATAAGCTCTATCACACATAAGCCTCCTTATATCTTCCTCAAAACAGCCACCATACCTACCTATCATGGCATTTCCATAGCCATTCCGAGATATATTGCCATGCAACTTCCATCATCATCATATACATGACTTGAGCATTCATTGTCATATTGCTTTGCATGATCGTAAGATAGTTAGCATGATGTTTTCATGGCTTGTCCGTTTTTTGATGTCATTGCTATGCTAGATCATTGCACATCCTGGTACACCACCGGAGGCATTCTTATAGAGTCATATCTTTGTTCTAGTATCGAGTTGTAATATTGAGTTGTAAGTATATAAAAGTCTGATGACCATCATTATAGATCATTTCCCCATAAAAAAAGAGGCCAAAGAAGCCTAAATAAAAAAGGGGGGCAAAGAAGCCCACCCAAAAAAAGAAGAAAAGAGGAAAAGAAAAAGAAAAGGGGCAATGTTACTATCCTTTTACCACACTTGTGCTTCAGAGTAGCACCATGTTCTTCATATAGAGAGTCTCCTATGTTATCACTTTCATATACTAGTGGGAATTTTTCATTATGGAACTTGGCTTGTATATTCCAACGATGGGCTTCCTCAAATGCCCTAGGTCTTCATGAGGAAGAAAGTCGGATGCACACCCACTTAGTTTCAGTTTGAGCTTTCATTCACTTATAGCTCTTAGTGCATCCGTTGCATGGCAATCCCTACTCCTCGCATTGACATCAATTGATGGGCATCTCCATAGCCCGTTGATTAGCCGCGTCGATGTGAGACTTTCTCCTTTTTCGTCTTCTCCACATAACCTCCACCATCATATTCTATTCCACCCATAGTGCTATATCCATGGCTCACGCTCATGTATTGCGTGAGAGTTGAAAAAGTTTGAGAATACTAAAGTATGAAACAATTGCTTGGCTGACACCGGGATAGGCATGAGGGGTACCTTGTGTTAAGAAAAGGGAGCATACAAGACTATCTGATTTTGTAGGGATAACGTTCTGAAGCATTGATATTTTGAAAGACATGATTGTTTGTTGGGATGCCCTAAGTATTATTGTTTTTATGTCAAATGATAGACTATTGCTTTGAATCACTCGTGTCTTAATATTCATGCCATGATTAGACATATGATCAAGATTATGCTAGGTAGCATTCCACATCAAAAGTTATCTTTTTTATCATTTACCTACTCGAGGACGAGCGGGAATTAAGCTTGGGGATGCAAATACTTCTCCATCGTATCTATAATTTTTGATTGTTCCATGCCAATATTATTCAACTTTCATATACTTTTGGCAACCTTTTATACTATTTTTTGGGACTAACATATTGATCCAGTACCCAGTGTCAGTTCCTATTTGTTGCATGTTTTATGTTTCGCAGAAACCCCATATCAAAAGGAGTCCAAACAGGATAAAAACGGACGGAGAATTATTTTAGAATATTTGTGATTGGGAAGAAGAATCAACGCGAGACGGTGCCCGAGGGGGCCACGAGACAGGGGGGCGCATCCCAGGGTGCAGGCGCGCCTTGGACTATCATGGGCGCCCCGTAAGGCGGTTGATGCTCTTCTTTTGCCGCAAGAAAGCTTATTTTATGAGAAAAATCTGGGTGAAAGATTCATCATAATCGGAGTTACGGATCTCCGGATATAAAAGAAACGGTGAAGGGGCAGAATCTAGGAACGGAGAAATAGAGAGAGACACAGAGATAGATAAAATCTCGGAGGGGCTCTCGCCCCTCCCACGCCATGGGAGCCAAGGACTAGAGGGGAAACCCTTCTCCCATCTAGGGAGAAGTTCAAGGAAGAAGAAGAAGAAGGTGGGCTCTCTCCCCCTTGCTTCCGGTGGCGCCAGAGCGCTGCCGGGGGCCATCATCATCACCGTGATCCTCACCAACACCTCTGCCATCTTCACCAACATCTCCATCACCTTCTCCCATCTATATCCAGCAGTCCACTCTCCCGCAACCCTCTGTACCCTCTACTTGAACATGGTGCTTTATTCTTCATATAATTATACAATGATATCTTGCCATCCTATGATGTCTGAGTAGATTTTCGTTGTCCTACTGGTGATTGATGAATTGCTATGATTGGTTTGAGTTGCATGTTTTACTATTGGTGCTGTCCTATGGTGCTCTCCGTGTCGCGCAAGCGTGAGGGATTCCCTCTGTAGGGTTTGCAATATGTTCATGATTTTCTTATGGTGGGTGGCGTGAGTGATAGAAGCACAGACCCGAGTAAGTAGGTTGTTTGCATATGGGATAAAGGGGACTTGATACTTTAATGATATGGTGGGTTTTACCTTAATGATCAGTAGTAGTTGTGGATGCTTGCTAGAGTTTGAATCATAAGTGCATATGATCCAATAAGATAAAGTATGTAGCTTATGCCTCTCCCTCAAATAGAATCGCAATAGTGATTATCGGTCTAGTAAAGTAGTCAATTGCTTAGGGACAATTCCGCAACTCCTATGTAGCAACCCGACCTCAGACGGTCAAGTCTCTGTGCATCAGTGTCATCCCTGGATCAGTAATGCTGACACGCACAGTACTTGAAGGATTTATAACAGAGTAGCAATCACACACTTATTACATCGAATGTCTCAAAAGAGAACTTATTACAATAATATGGCTTAAGGCCATCTAATGCGAAAACAGCGGAAGGCTTGGAAGATAAAGTGAGTCCATCAACTCCAACGGCATAGCTGAGCTCCACGGCAACGACCTAACGAACCTTACTCCTCGTCTGAAAAGTCTGCAACATAATATGTTGCAGCCCGAGAACGGGTCAGCACATGGAATATGCTGGCAATATAACACCGTAGAATGAAAATAGAATAATGCTAACACTACATGCATATTTGGCTGGTGGAAAGCTCTACGGTTATAGTTTTGCATAAAGCCAATTTTTCCCTACTACAAAGGAATAAATTTTTATTTAACTATCATGGTAGTTGAACAACATTGAAAAGGTAACCCTAACTAAATCCCAATTAAAAGTGATTAACAACCCAACAATATTAATTAGGGGTGATGAGATACATAAGATACTTCAAATACTAGACACTCAGAATTGTCCATAATCGGGGACACGGCTAACCATGATTAGATTGTACACTCTGCAGAGGTTTGCGCACTTTTCCCCACAAGACTCGATCGCCTCCGTTGATTTCTCGCACTGCATGGTGTTTGAGAAACGGATGACCGAGACATAGTCTTTCAGAAACATTAACTCTCTACTCCGGGTAGACCATACCAATCCTACAAAACCCACTACCTGCTGATCTACCTGTTCAAGAGCTTCACGTAACTTACTCAGCTATGCTAGAGCCCATAATAGCTTGTGGCTGCACAAAGAAGTTTCTAGCATGAATCATCTCAGCTCCCTTCGAGCCTGGGTGGCGGTCCATAGGAAAATCACACGGTAACCCCGGGATTTCCAAAAACAAAGAGGCAATCACTGGTATCCCCAGGTGCCTCAATCCACCCAGATGTGTATTAAAGTTGCAACCTTAGATTGAACCATTAATTAACATTTTCACATCTGTCATGGAATATACTCAAACCCAAACCACGTCTACGAGCATAGCATAGCAATATAAGCATAACGTAGAAGTAACTCCCAAGGGTTTGACAATAAACACGACAATAAGTTCTACCTCATCAACTACTCCCCAAATACCCACATGTTATCAATTCCTAACCATGCAATGTTTGAGGGTTGAAACTAATGCATAAAAACTGGGTATGAAAAGAGTATGATCAATGTGTTACTTGCCTTGCTGACGATCCGCGAAACCTAGAGACTCGTAGTAACACGCTTCGCACTCCGGGAATTCTATCGCAAACAAACAATAACATACATAAGCAACTAGCAAAGATGCATGCACGGGCAAAAACTTCAACTAAAAGCAAAGAACCAGCAAGTTCAACTTAAGAACTCTCGTTAGCAAAAGAATCAAAACAAACGGAGCAACGAAACTCAAACGGCGAAAGAAACAAAATCCGTTTACTAATCTGGAGTAAGGTCAAATTTTTACAGTACCAAAACTTAGTTTAAGTTGGTTAAGAAGAACGAGGGTTTCGAGACGAAACTGCAGGCTTTTGAATCACCTAATTCCGACTAATGAGCGAAAAGATAAACAGAAACTAATATTGGATCGGAAATCGCGATCAGAAAAATCACGGAATAAATCCAACAAAAGAAAAAGTGATGAACAGATTAACGAACGAGCATTCGTTATCTGAAACTAAACGAAGAACACGTTCGTTAAAACGAACGGACGAGTGAACGCTCGCTAAATAAATAAACCGGAGAAATAAACCGATCTATATAAAAAACGCAACTAGGGTTTCGAAAAAAAAACCGAACGGATTTTAAAAAAAAACGACGGTCTCGGATTCCGGCGGATACCTCCGACGAGGGGGCGGGTGGTGGCGAGGCGGGGCTCCGGCGGGTGGTGGCGTGGGGCGATGGGGCTCCG
>NC_041385.1:293484581-293506783 GCF_002162155.2 Triticum dicoccoides
GATGCGGAAAGCGGCTGCGGCGGCTCGGGCTGCGGCGGCGGCTCGGGCTGCGACGGCTCGGGCTGCGGGCGGTGGTGGTGGCTAAGGGGGGTGGCGGCGGTATTTATAGGAGGGGAGGGGCTCCGGTGCCTTGGGGAAGGGACAGGCGGCGGCGGAGTCCGAGCCGGACTCCGGCTGCGGCGACGCGCGGGAGGAAGGCGGCAGCACGGGGTGGGCCGGCATGGCTCGGCTGGGCCTCGGCCCAGTCGGGCGCGAGAAGTTTTTTTATTAAAACAATTACGCCGGCAGAAATAAAATCCTAGAAAATAAAATAAAACCCTAAAAATGCCAAAACAAATTTTCACCATCTAAATAAAATATTTAGAACGGAATGAACATTTTCTTGGCCCTAAATGCAAATGTTGGAAAGCGTGCAAATTTTTCTAATGCAAATAAAATCCGAATAAAATCAACTAAGATCAAATAAATGATTTTAACTTTTTTCCTCCAATATTTCAATTATTTTGGAGAAGTCATATTATCTCCTCTCATTTATTTTTGTTACAAAATATTTTTCGGAGAAAGAATAATTAAAATCAAAAATCCTCGTTTCATTATTTGGTACGAAAATCCAAATATGAGATCCAAAAATCCCCAACTCTCTCCGAGGGTCCTTGAGTTGCTTAGGATTTCAAGGATTGCAAAATGGAAAAGAAATAAAATATGATATGCATGAATGACCTATGTATAACATTCCAAATTAAGAATTTGGGATGTTACAAACCTACCCCCCTTAAGATGAATCTCGCCCTCGAGATTCGGGTTCGTCAGCAAATAGGTGCGGGTGGTCCTTGCGAAGATCATCCTGTCTTTCACAGGTGGCTTCATCCTCCGTATGGTGGCTCCACTGAACTTTACAGAACTTGATGACCTTACTGCGAGTTACTCGGCTGACAAACTCAAGAATCTTCATTGGCTTCTCTTCATAGGTCAAATCATTGTCTAGCTGAATTGTCTCCAAGGGTACAATATCTCTTAATAGTATATCAGCCATCTCCGCATGGCATTTCTTCAGCTGTGAGACGTGGAACACGTCGTGAACTCCAGATAGTCCTTCGGGTAATTCCAACTTGTAGGAAACTTCTCCCATCAGTTCCAAAACGCGATACGGTCCTACAAATCTCGGGGCTAATTTACCCTTAACTCCAAAATGTTTCACACCTTGCAAGGGTGATACTCGCAGATATGCTCTATCTCCAATTTCATAAGTTACCTCCTTGCGTTTTGAGTCTGCGTAGCTTTTCTGCCTCGACTGAGCTACCTTCAGTCTATCGCGAATCAATTTAACTTTCTCCTCAGACTCCTTGCTCAAGTCTGGTCCGAACAACTGAAGGTCTCCTACCTCATCCCACATTAACGGGGTCCTGCATCTGCGTCCATACAAGGCTTCGAACGGTGCCATCTTCAAACTGTCTTGGTAGTTGTTATTGTATGAAAATTCTGCGTAAGGCAAATTGTCATCCCAACTAGATCCATAATCTAGCGCGCATGCTCTTAACATATCTTCCAGTATCTGGTTGACTCTCTCATTCTGACCATCAGTCTGTGGGTGGAAGGTTGTACTGAACTCCAATCTTGTACCCAAGGTCTGGTGTAACTGATGCCAAAACTTTGAAGTGAACTGAGTCCCTCTATCTGATACGATGCTCCTCGGGACTCCATGCAAACATACAATTCTGGTCATATATATCTTGGCCAACTTAGCACTTGTATAGGTAGTTTTCACCGGAATAAACTGAGCCACTTTAGTCAAACGATCCACTACTACCCATATTGAGTCATATCCTGCCTTGGTCCTGGGTAGTCCGGTGATAAAGTCCATACCAAGTTTATCCCACTTCCATTTGGGTATCGGCATTGGCTGTAATAGTCCGGCTGGTTTCTGGTGCTCTTCCTTCACTCTCTGACATACATCACACATGGCTACGTACTCGACAATATCCTTTTTCATACCAGTCCACCAGAAACGTTCCTTCAAATCCAAATACATCTTGGTGTTTCCGGGGTGTGTCGAGTATGGTGAGCCATGTGCCTCCTGGAGTATTAACTTCCTGATCTCAGTGTTATTGTGTACATAAACCCGGTCCTCAAACCACAAGGTATCGTGCTCATCTTCGCGAAAACCTTTGGCCTTTCCTTCGCTCCTCTTCTCCTTTATTTCAGCAATCTCTTGGTCTTCCTTCTGAGCTTCTCGAGTTTTGTTCAACAAAGTCGACTGAACCTCCAATCTTGCCACAAAACCTCTTGGAACAATCTCCAATCGAAGTTCCATGATATCCTCAGCTAACTCCTTTGGCAAACCCTTGCTCTCAAGCATATTGGCATAACTCTTCCGGCTCAAAGCGTCTGCTACAACATTGGCTTTTCCCGAGTGATAGTGTAGCTTCATGTCATAATCCTTTATAAGTTCCAACCATCTCCTTTGTCTAAGGTTCAGCTCCTTTTGCGTGAAAATGTACTTCAAACTTTTATGATCCGTGTACACATCACAACGATTTCCAATAAGATAATGTCGCCAAGTCTTCAATGCATGCACTACGACTGCTAGTTCCAAATCATGCGTGGCATAGTTCAACTCATGGGGCTTCAGTTGTCGTGAGGCATACGAAACAACTTTACCATCCTGCATAAGCACACATCCCAGTCCCAAACGAGAGGCATCGCAATACACTTGAAACTCCTTATGAATATCTGGCAATGTTAACACTAGGGCTGTAGTCAAGTGTTTCTTCAACTCCTGGAAACTTGCCTCGCAATCCTCTGTCCATATAAACTTATTGTTGATTGGAAGTCTTGATCTAGCTCTATAGATCTTGATGCTCAATGTGTAAGCAGCTTCACCAAGGTCTTTCTTTGAAAAACTCTTATTCAAGTATCCTTTTACGCTATCCTGAATTTCTATATCATTTCCAATCAACAATATGTCATCTACATATAGTTCTAGATATGCTACAGAGCTCCCACTCACTTTCTTGTAAATACAGGCTTCTCCAAAAGTCTGTATAAAACCATATGCTTTGATCAACTCATCAAAGCGTATATTCCAACTCCGAGATGCTTGCACCAGTCCATAGATGGATCACTGGAGCTTGCCCATTTTGTTAGCACCTTTAGGATTGAAAAAACCTTCTGGTTGCATCATATACAACTCTTCTTTAATAAATTCATTAAGGAATGCAGTTTTGACATCCATTTGCCAGATTTCATAAAATGTGGCAATTGCTAACATGATTCGGACAGACTTAAGCATCGATACGAGTGAGAAAATCTCATTGTATTCAACACTTTGAACTTGTTGAAAACCCTTTTCGAGAATTCAAGCTTTGTAGATAGTAACACAACTATCAGCGTCAGTCTTCCTCTTGAAGATCCATTTATTTTCTATGGCTTGCCAATCATCGGGCAAGTCAACCAAAGTCCACACTTTGTTCTCATACATGGATCCTATCTCAGATTTCATAGCCTTAAGCCATTTCGCGGAATCTGGGCTCATCATCGCTTCCTCATAGTTCGTAGGTTTGTCATGGTTAAGTAATATGACCTCTAGAACATGATTACCATACCACTCGGGTGCGGATCTTACTCTGGTTGACCTACGAGGTTCGGTAGTAACTTGATCCGAAGTTTCATGATCATCATCATTAACTTCCTCACTAATCGGTGTAGGCATCACTGGAACTGGTTTCTGTGATGAACTACTTTCCAATTCGGGAGAAGGTACAACTACCTTATCAAGCTATACTTTCCTCCCACTCACTTCTTTCAAGAGAAACTCCTTCTCTATAAAGGATCCATCTTAGCAACGAATATTTTGCCTTCGGATCTATGATAGAAGGTGTACCCAACAGTTTCCTTTGGGTATTTTATGAAGACGCATTTCTCCGATTTGGGTTCTAGCTTATCAGGTTGAAACTTTTTCACATAAGCATCGCAGCCCCAAACTTTAAGAAATGACAACTTTGGTTTCCTGCCAAACCACAGTTCATAAGGTGTCATTGAGGGAGTCTAGGATTAGGGGGTCCTCGGACAGCCGGACTATATACTTTGGCCGGACTGTTGGACTATGAAGATAAAAGATTGAAGACTTCGTCCCATGTCCGGGTGGGACTCTCCTTTGCGTGGAAGGCAAGCTTGGCAATTCGGATATGTAGATCTCCTTCTCTGTAACCGACTCTGTGTAACCCTAGCCCCCTCCAGTGTCTATATAAACCGGAGGGTTTAGTCCGTAGGACAACAAGAATCATAATCATAGGCTAGCCTCTAGGGTTTAGCCTTTATGATCTCGTGGTAGATCAACTCTTGTAATACTCATATCATCAAGATCAATCAAGCAGGAAGTAGGGTATTACCTCCATCGAGAGGTCCCGAACCTGGGTAAACATCGTGTCCCCCACCTCCTGTTACCATTATCCTTAGACGCACAGTTCGGGACGCCCTACCCGAGATCCGCCGGTTTTGACACCGACATTGGTCCTTTCATTGAGATTTCCATGGTGTCGTCACGATAAGGCGTGATGGCTACTTCAATCATCTTCAACGATACGACCCAGGGTGAGGTTTTTCTCCCCGGATAGATCTTCGTATTCGGTGGCTTCGTACTATGAGCCAACTTGCTTGGCCATCTAGAGCAGATCGATAGCTACGCCCTTGGCCATCAGGTCAGGTTTGGAAGCTTGAACTATACTGCCGACTGATACGTCTCCGTCGTATCTATAATTTTTTATTGTTCCATGCAAATATTATTCAACTTTCATATACTTTTGGCAACTTTTGATACTATTTTTTGGGACTAACATATTGATCTAGTGCCCAGTGCCAGTTCCTGTTTGTTGCATGTTTTATGTTTCGCAGACACCCCACATCAAACGGAGTCCAAACGGGATAAAAACGGACGGAGAATTATTTTGGAATATTTGTGATTTTTGGGAGGAAGAATCAACGCGAGACGGTGCCTGAGGGGGCCACGAGACAGGGGGCATGCCCTAGGGGTGCAGGCATGCCCTGGACTCTCATGGGCACCCCGTAAGGTAGTTGACACTCTTCTTTTGCCGCAAGAAAGCTAATTTTATGAGAAAAATCTGTGCAAAAGATCCATCCCAATCGGAGTTACGGATCTCCGAATATAAAAGAAATGGTGAAGGGGCAGAATCTGGGAACGCAGAAACAGAGCGAGACATAGAGAAAGATCCAATCTCGGAGGGGCTCTCACCCCTCCCACGCCATGGGAGCCAAGGACCAGAGGGGAAACCCTTCTACCATCTAGGGAGGAGGTCAAGGAAGAAGAAGAAGAAGAAGAAGAAGAAGGGGGGCTCTCTCCCCCTTGCTTCCGGTGGCGCCAGAGCGCTGCCTGGGGCCATCATCATCACCGCAATCCTCACCAACACCTCCGCCATCTTCACAAACATCTCCATCACCTTCCCCCATCTATATCCAGTTGTCCACTCTCCCGCAACCCGCTGTACCCTCTACTTGAACATGGTGCTTTATGCTTCATATTATTATCCAATGATGTGTTGCCATCCTATGATGTCTGAGTAGATTTTTGTTGTCCTACCGGTGATTGATGAATTTCTATGATTGGTTTGAGTTGCATGTTTTATTATTGGTGTTGTCCTATGGTGCTCTCTGTGTTGCGCAAGCGTCGGGGATTCCGTCTGTAGGGTTTGCAATATGTTCATGATTTGCTTATGGTGGGTGGCGTGAGTGACAGAAGCACAGACCCGAGTAAGTAGGTTGTTTGTGTATGGGATAAAGGGGACTTGATACTTTAATGCTATGGTTGGGTTTTACCTTAATGATCCTTAGTAGTTGCGGATGCTTGCTAGAGTTCCAATCATAAGTGCATATGATCCAAGAAGAGAAAGTATGTTAGCTTATGCCTCTCCCTCAAATAGAATTGCAATAGTGATTATCGGTCTAGTAAAGTAGTCAATTGCTTAGGGACAATTCCGCAACTCCTACCACCACTTTTCCACACTCTCTATATTTACTTTATTGCTTCTTTAACTAAACAACCCCTAGTTTATATTTACGCGTTCTTTATTATCTTGCAAACCTATCCTATCACACCTACAAACTACTTCTAGTTTCATACTTATTCTAGGTAAAGCGAACATTAAGCGTGTGTAGAGTCGTATCAGTGGCAGATAGGAGTTTTGAGGGTATTTGTTCTACCTTTAGCTCCTCGTTGGGTTCTACACTCTTACTTATCAAAAGAGGCTACAATTATCCCCTACACTTGTGGGTTATCAAGACCTTTTTCTGGCGCCGTTGCTAGGGAGTCATGGCGTGGGGTGAATATTCTCGTGTGTGCTTGTTTGCTTTATCACTAAGTAATTTTTATTTGTTGTTCTAAGTTGTTCTCTATCTCTAGTTATGGATATGGAACACGAAATACCAGAAAAATTAGGTGTACTTGCTACTCATGGAGATGGGGAACCTGCTAAAACCCTCGATGCTCATTATGTGACAGAAATTATGTACTACTTTGATAATCCTGAGAAAACCCCATTCAACTTTGTTATGGGAGACACGTTGGATCAACATGAATACTTTAGGGAATATCGCTTGACACAAAAAGGGAAACTATTATGGGATCAAATTTCTATGTTGCGTTGGTATGCAAGGCAACTATGCTTAGGATATGACTATATTTGTTGCTCTAGGATGAAGGCTCCACACCTTGACTTTTCATGCAAATTTAATGATAATAAAAACTTAGCTTCTTATGCTTATGGTATATATGATTACTATGATGTGGAACAAATAGAAGAATTTTTTGCTTTTATGGGCGCTTATGAAATAGAATCTTTGTTTAAAACGTGTAAAATTTGGATGATGCTATTTATAGACCAGAAAATTTTCTATACTTAGATATTGCTATGCGAATTATGAATATAATGCCAATGTTGATGCATTTATTGAGGAAGTCTCCACTGTCCAAGAAGAGACTAATATTTTGCAGGAAGCTATGGAAGAAGAAATTGATGAAACTGTGAGCTCATTGGATGAAAAAGATGATGAGGAGTGTCAAGAACAAAAGGAGGAAGAGCGGATCAGCTACCCGTGCCCAGCTTCTAATGAGAGCCACTCTTCAACTCATACATTGTTTAATTCCCCTTCGTGCTTACCAGAGGATGATTGATATGATGATTGTTATGACCCCATTGATTCTTTTAAAATATCCCTTTTTGATGATGCTTGCTATGCTTGTGGCCAAGATGACAATACGAATTATGATTATGGAGATGAACTTGCTATAGTTCCTTATGTTAAACATGAAATTGTTGCTATTGCACCCACGCATGATAGTCCTATTATCCTTTTGAATTCTTCCTACTACACTACATCGGAGAAGTTTGTGCTTATTAAGGATTATATTGATGGGTTGCCTTTTACCATTGCACATGATGATTTTGATAGATATAATATGCATGTGCTTGTTGCTCCTAATTGCAATTATTATGAGAGAGGAACCATATCTCCGCCTCTTTTTGTTTCCAATATGATAAAATGGCAAGAAACTGCTTATACTATGCATTGTCCTTTACTTTCTATGCATGAATTGTTCTTTTATGACATGCCGATGCATAGGAAGAGATTTAGACTTTGTTGTTGCATGATATATGTTACTTTGTGCTCACTACTAAATTACAAATCATTGTTAATTAAAATTGGCTTTGATATACCTTGGGATCCGGGTGGATCCATTACTTGAGCAGTATATGCCTGGCTTAATGGCTTTAAAGAAAGCGCTGCCAGGGAGACAACCCGGAAGTTTTAGAGAGTCATTTATTTCTTTTGTGTGCTTTCATATAGTCTAAAAACAAAAAAATAAAGAGGGGAACCCAAAACTTTTATAAAAGGGAAGTGAAAGTGAGAGAGACAAGCATTGTTGAAGTGGGAGAGCTCCTTGAACTTTGTTCATGCTCACGGAAACTTTTTGAATCTTAATTACAGAAACTTTTCATCAAAAATAATTATCCCCTTGTACAATTCCATTGTATTATAAAAATAATGTGCCAAGGTTTGCCTTTAGGATGTTTACAATGCTTGTTGGTTTGTACGGTGCAGGACAGAAACTTTGGCTGTAGTGCGCGATTTTACATTTTTACTGGAAGGTCAAACGGTGCTGATTCCTTTTGGTATAATTTTTGGGGTAACAGAAGTATGGTGAATGTTCAGATTGCTACAGACTGTTCTGTTTTTGACAGATTCTATTTTTGATGCATAGTTTACTTGTTTCGATGAAACTATCAATTTCTATCAGTGAATTAAGCCATGAAAAAGCTATATTACAGTAGAAACAATGCAAAAACAAAATATGAATTGGTTTGCTACAGTACTTAGAGTAGTGATTTGCTCTATTATACTAACGGATCTTACCGAGTTTTCTGTTGAAGTTTTGTGTGGATGAAGTGTTTGATCGAGGAGGTCTCGATATGAGGAAAAAGAAGAGAGGCAAGAGCTCAAGATTGGGGATTCCCAAGGCACCCCAAGTAAATATTCAAGGAGACTCAAGCGTCTAAGCTTGGGGATGCCCCAGAAGGCATCCCCTCTTTCTTCAATAAGTATCGGTATGTTTTCGTATTCATTTCGTTCATGCGATATGTGCAAGTCTTGGAGCGTCTTTTGCATTTAGTTTTCAATTTTTTTTATGCACCAAGCTGGTATGAGATAGTGGTTGGTTGATTTATAGAATGCTCATTGCACTTCACTTAAATCTTTTGATTATGGCTTTATAGAATGCTTCATGTGCTTCACTTATATCATTTGAAGTTTGGATTGCCTATTTCTCTTCACATAGAAAACCTCCATTTGTAGAATGCTCTTTTGCTTCACTTATATTGGTTAGAGCATGGGCATATCTTTTGTAGAAAGAATTAAACTCTGTTGCTTCACTTATATCTATTTAGAGAGATGACAGGAATTGGTCATTCACATGGTTAGTCATAAAATCCTACATAAACTTGTAGATCGCTGAATATGATATGTTTGATTCCTTGCAATAGTTTTGTGATATAGAGATGATAATATGTGGGAGGTACTAGTAGATGGTTGTGTTTCGTAAGGATGTTGGTGTTAAGGTTTGTGATTCCTGAAGCATGCACGTATGGTCTACTAACTATGTAACCAAATTGGTGTGCATTGTATTTCGATTGTTTATCTTTGCGTGAAAGTCCGTGGCGCGCGATGGTTAACTCCTACCAACCTCCCCCCTAGGAGCATGCGCATAGTACTTTGTTTCGATGGCTAATAAATTTTTGCAATAAGTATGTGAGTTCTTTATGACTAATGTTGAGTCCATGGATTATACGCACTCTCACCCTTCCATCACTGCTAGCCTCTTCTGTACCGTGCATTGCCCTTTCTCACCTCGAGAGTTGGTGAAAACTTCACCGGTTCATCCAAACCCCGTGATATGATAAGCTCTATCACACATAAGCCTCCTTATATCTTCCTCAAAACAGCCACCATACCTACCTATCATGGCATTTCCATAGCCATTCCGAGATATATTGCCATGCAACTTCCATCATCATCATATACATGACTTGAGCATTCATTGTCATATTGCTTTGCATGATCGTAAGATAGTTAGCATGATGTTTTCATGGCTTGTCCGTTTTTTGATGTCATTGCTATGCTAGATCATTGCACATCCTGGTACACCACCGGAGGCATTCATATAGAGTCATATCTTTGTTCTAGTATCGAGTTGTAATATTGAGTTGTAAGTAAATAAAAGTCTGATGACCATCATTATAGAGCATTTCCCCATAAAAAAAGAGGCCAAAGAAGCCTAAATAAAAAAGGGGGGCAAAGAAGCCCACCCAAAAAAAGAAGAAAAGAGGAAAAGAAAAAGAAAAGGGGCAATGTTACTATCCTTTTACCACACTTGTGCTTCAGAGTAGCACCATGTTCTTCATATAGAGAGTCTCCTATGTTATCATTTTCATATACTAGTGGGAATTTTTCATTATGGAACTTGGCTTGTATATTCCAACGATGGGCTTCCTCAAATGCCCTAGGTCTTCATGAGGAAGAAAGTCGGATGCACACCCACTTATTTTCAGTTTGAGCTTTCATTCACTTATAGCTCTTAGTGCATCCGTTGCATGGCAATCCCTACTCCTCGCATTGACATCAATTGATGGGCATCTCCATAGCCCGTTGATTAGCCGCGTCGATGTGAGACTTTCTCCTTTTTCGTCTTCTCCACATAACCTCCACCATCATATTCTATTCCACCCATAGTGCTATATCCATGGCTCACGCTCATGTATTGCGTGAGAGTTGAAAAAGTTTGAGAATACTAAAGTATGAAACAATTGCTTGGCTGACACCGGGATAGGCATGAGGGGTACCTTGTGTTAAGAAAAGGGAGCATACAAGACTATCTGATTTTGTAGGGATAACGTTCTGAAGCATTGATATTTTGAAAGACATGATTGTTTGTTGGGATGCCCTAAGTATTATTGTTTTTATGTCAAATGATAGACTATTGCTTTGAATCACTCGTGTCTTAATATTCATGCCATGATTAGACATATGATCAAGATTATGCTAGGTAGCATTCCACATCAAAAGTTATCTTTTTTATCATTTACCTACTCGAGGACGAGCGGGAATTAAGCTTGGGGATGCTAATACTTCTCCATCGTATCTATAATTTTTGATTGTTCCATGCCAATATTATTCAACTTTCATATACTTTTGGCAACTTTTTATACTATTTTTTGGGACTAACATATTGATCCAGTACCCAGTATCAGTTCCTATTTGTTGCATGTTTTATGTTTCGCAGAAACCCCATATCAAAAGGAGTCCAAACAGGATAAAAACGGACGGAGAATTATTTTAGAATATTTGTGATTGGGAAGAAGAATCAACGCGAGACGGTGCCCGAGGGGGCCACGAGACAGGGGGGCGCATCCCAGGGTGCAGGCGCGCCTTGGACTATCATGGGCGCCCCGTAAGGCGGTTGATGCTCTTCTTTTGCCGCAAGAAAGCTTATTTTATGAGAAAAATCTGGGTGAAAGATTCATCATAATCGGAGTTACGGATCTCCGGATATAAAAGAAACGGTGAAGGGGCAGAATCTGGGAACGGAGAAATAGAGAGAGACACAGAGATAGATAAAATCTCGGAGGGGCTCTCGCCCCTCCCACGCCATGGGAGCCAAGGACTAGAGTGGAAACCCTTCTCCCATCTAGGGAGAAGGTCAAGGAAGAAGAAGAAGAAGGTGGGCTCTCTCCCCCTTGCTTCCGGTGGCGCCAGAGCGCTGCCGGGGGCCATCATCATCACCGTGATCCTCACCAACACCTCTGCCATCTTCACCAACATCTCCATCACCTTCTCCCATCTATATCCAGCAGTCCACTCTCCCGCAACCCTCTGTACCCTCTACTTGAACATGGTGCTTTATTCTTCATATAATTATACAATGATATCTTGCCATCCTATGATGTCTGAGTAGATTTTCGTTGTCCTACCGGTGATTGATGAATTGCTATGATTGGTTTGAGTTGCATGTTTTACTATTGGTGCTGTCCTATGGTGCTCTCCGTGTCGCGCAAGCGTGAGGGATTCCCTCTGTAGGGTTTGCAATATGTTCATGATTTTCTTATGGTGGGTGGCGTGAGTGATAGAAGCACAAACCCGAGTAAGTAGGTTGTTTGCATATGGGATAAAGGGGACTTGATACTTTAATGATATGGTGGGTTTTACCTTAATGATCAGTAGTAGTTGCGGATGCTTGCTAGAGTTTGAATCATAAGTGCATATGATCCAATAAGATAAAGTATGTAGCTTATGCCTCTCCCTCAAATAGAATCGCAATAGTGATTATCGGTCTAGTAAAGTAGTCAATTGCTTAGGGACAATTCCGCAACTCCTATGTAGCGACCCGACCTCAGACGGTCAAGTCTCTGTGCATCAGTGTCATCCCTGGATCAGTAATGCTGACACGCACAGTACTTGAAGGATTTATAACAGAGTAGCAATCACACACTTATTACATCGAATGTCTCAAAAGAGAACTTATTACAATAATATGGCTTAAGGCCATCTAATGCGAAAACAGCGGAAGGCTTGGAAGATAAAGTGAGTCCATCAACTCCAACGGCATAGCTGAGCTCCACGGCAACGACCTAACGAACCTTACTCCTCGTCTGAAAAGTCTGCAACATAATACGTTGCAGCCCGAGAACGGGTCAGCACATGGAATATGCTGGCAATATAACACCGTAGAATGAAAATAGAATAATGCTCACACTACATGCATATTTGGCTGGTGGAAAGCTCTACGGTTATAGTTTTGCATAAAGCCAATTTTTCCCTACTACAAAGGAATAAATTTTTATTTAACTATCATGGTAGTTGAACAACATTGAAAAGGTAACCCTAACTCAATCCCAATTAAAAGTGATTAACAACCCAACAATATTAATTAGGGGTGATGAGATACATAAGATACTTCAAATACTAGACACTCAGAATTGTCCATAATCGGGGACACGGCTAACCATGATTAGATTGTACACTCTGCAGAGGTTTGCGCACTTTTCCCCACAAGACTCGATCGCCTCCGTTGATTTCTCGCACTGCATGGTGTTTGAGAAACGGATGACCGAGACATAGTCTTTCAGAAACATTAACTCTCTACTCCGGGTAGACCATACCAATCCTACAAAACCCACTACCTGCTGATCTACCTGTTCAAGAGCTTCACGTAACTTACTCAGCTATGCTAGAGCCCATAATAGCTTGTGGCTGCACACAGAAGTTTCTAGCATGAATCATCTCAGCTCCCTTCGAGCCTGGGTGGCGGTCCATAGGAAAATCACACGGTAACCCCGGGATTTCCAAAAACAAAGAGGCAATCACTAGTATCCCCAGGTGCCTCAATCCACCCAGATGTGTATTAAAGTTGCAACCTTAGATTGAACCATTAATTAACATTTTCACATCTGTCATGGAATATACTCAAACCCAAACCACGTCTACGAGCATAGCATAGCAATATAAGCATAACGTAGAAGTAACTCCCAAGGGTTTGACAATAAACACGACAATAAGTTCTACCTCATCAACTACTCCCCAAATACCCACATGTTATCAATTCCTAACCATGCAATGTTTGAGGGTTGAAACTAATGTATAAAAACTGGGTATGAAAAGAGTATGATCAATGTGTTACTTGCCTTGCTGACGATCCGCAAAACCTAGAGACTCGTAGTAACACGCTTCGCACTCCGGGAATTCTATCGCAAACAAACAATAACATACATAAGCAACTAGCAAAGATGCATGCACGGGCAAAAACTTCAACTAAAAGCAAAGAACCAGCAAGTTCAACTTAAGAACTCTGGTTAGCAAAAGAATCAAAACAAACGGAGCAACGAAACTCAAACGGCGAAAGAAACAAAATCCGTTTACTAATCTGGAGTAAGGTCAAATTTTTACAGTACCAAAACTTAGTTTAAGTTGGTTAAGAAGAACGAGGGTTTCGAGACGAAACTGCAGGCTTTTGAATCACCTAATTCCGACTAATGAGCGAAAAGATAAACAGAAACTAATATTGGATCGGAAATCGCGTTCAGAAAAATCACGGAATAAATCCAACAAAAGAAAAAGTGATGAACAGATTAACGAACGAGCGTTCGTTATCTGAAACTAAACGAAGAACACGTTCGTTAAAACGAATGGACGAGTGAACGCTCGCTAAATAAATAAACCGGAGAAATAAACCGATCTATATAAAAAAACGCAACTAGGGTTTCGAAAAAAAAACTGAACGGATTTTAAAAAAAACGACGGTCTCGGATTCCGGCGGATACCTCCGACGAGGGGGCGGGTGGTGGCGAGGCGGGGCTCCGGTGGGTGGTGGCATGGGGCGATGGGGCTCCGACGGTGGCGCCGGCGGAGGGCGGCGGCGGCTGCGGAAAGCGGCTGCGGCGGCTCGGGCTGCGGCAGCGGCTCGGGCTGCGACGGCTCGGGCTGCGGGCGGTGGTGGTGGCTAAGGGGGGTGGCGGCGGTATTTATAGGAGGGGAGGGGCTCCGGTGCCTTGGGGAAGGCGCAGGCGGCGGCGGAGTCCGAGCCGGACTCCGGCTGCGGCGACGCGCGGGAGGAAGGCGGCAGCACGGGGTGGGCCGGCATGGCTCGGCTGGGCCTCGGCCCAGTCGGGCGCGAGAAGTTTTTTTATTAAAACAATTACGCCGGCAGAAATAAAATCCTAGAAAATAAAATAAAACCCTAAAAATGCCAAAACAAATTTTCACCATCTAAATAAAATATTTAGAACGGAATGAACATTTTCTTGGCCCTAAATGCAAATTTTGGAAAGCGTGCAATTTTTTCTAATGCAAATAAAATCCGAATAAAATCAACTAAGATCAAATAAATGATTTTAACTTTTTTCCTCCAATATTTCAATTATTTTGGAGAAGTCATATTATCTCCTCTCATTTATTTTTGTTACAAAATATTTTTCGGAGAAAGAATAATTAAAATCAAAAATCCTCGTTTCATTATTTGGTACGAAAATCCAAATATGAGATCGAAAAATCCCCAACTCTCTCCGAGGGTCCTTGAGTTGCTTAGGATTTCAAGGATTGCAAAATGGAAAAGAAATAAAATATGATATGCATGAATGACCTATGTATAACATTCCAAATTAAGAATTTGGGATGTTACAAACCTACCCCCCTTAAGATGAATCTCGCCCTCGAGATTCGGGTTCGTCAGCAAATAGGTGCGGGTGGTCCTTGCGAAGATCATCCTGTCTTTCACAGGTGGCTTCATCCTCCGTATGGTGGCTCCACTGAACTTTACAGAACTTGATGACCTTACTGCGAGTTACTCGGCTGACAAACTCAAGAATCTTCATTGGCTTCTCTTCATAGGTCAAATCATTGTCTAGATGAATTGTCTCCAAGGGTACAGTATCTCTTAATGGTATATCAGCCATCTCCGCATGGCATTTCTTCAGCTGTGAGACGTGGAACACGTCGTGAACTCCAGATAGTCCTTCGGGTAATTCCAACTTGTAGGAAACTTCTCCCATCAGTTCCAAAACGCGATATGGTCCTACAAATCTCGGGGCTAATTTACCCTTAACTCCAAAATGTTTCACACCTTGCAAGGGTGATACTCGCAGATATGCTCTATCTCCAATTTCATAAGTTACCTCCTTGCGTTTTGAGTCTGCGTAGCTTTTCTGCCTCGACTGAGCTACCTTCAGTCTATCGCGAATCAATTTAACTTTCTCCTCAGACTCCTTGCTCAAGTCTGGTCCGAACAACTGACGGTCTCCTACCTCATCCCACATTAACGGGGTCCTGCATCTGCGTCCATACAAGGCTTCGAACGGTGCCATCTTCAAACTGTCTTGGTAGTTGTTATTGTATGAAAATTCTGCGTAAGGCAAATTGTCATCCCAACTAGATCCATAATCTAGCGCGCATGCTCTTAACATATCTTCCAGTATCTGGTTGACTCTCTCATTCTGACCATCAGTCTGTGGGTGGAAGGTTGTACTAAACTCCAATCTTGTACCCAAGGTCTGGTGTAACTGATGCCAAAACTTTGAAGTGAACTGAGTCCCTCCATCTGATACGATGCTCCTCGGGACTCCATGCAAACATACAATTCTGGTCATATATATCTTGGCCAACTTAGCACTTGTATAGGTAGTTTTCACCGGAATAAACTGAGCCACTTTAGTCAAACGATCCACTACTACCCATATTGAGTCATATCCTGCCTTGGTCCTGGGTAGTCCGGTGATAAAGTCCATACCAAGTTTATCCCACTTCCATTTGGGTATCGGCATTGGCTGTAATAGTCCGGCTGGTTTCTGGTGCTCTTCCTTCACTCTCTGACATACATCACACATGGCTACGTACTCGACAATATCCTTTTTCATACCAGTCCACCAGAAACGTTCCTTCAAATCCAAATACATCTTGGTGTTTCCGGGGTGTGTCGAGTATGGTGAGCCATGTGCCTCCTGGAGTATTAACTTCCTGATCTCAGTGTTATTGTGTACATAAACCCGGTCCTCAAACCACAAGGTATCGTGCTCATCTTCGCGAAAACCTTTGGCCTTTCCTTCGCTCCTCTTCTCCTTTATTTCAGCAATCTCTTGGTCTTCCTTCTGAGCTTCTCGAGTTTTGTTCAACAAAGTCGACTGAACCTCCAATCTTGCCACAAAACCTCTTGGAACAATCTCCAATCGAAGTTCCATGATATCCTCAGCTAACTCCTTTGGCAAACCCTTGCTCTCAAGCATATTGGCATAACTCTTCCGGCTCAAAGCGTCTGCTACAACATTGGCTTTTCCCGAGTGATAGTGTAGCTTCATGTCATAATCCTTTATAAGTTCCAACCATCTCCTTTGTCTAAGGTTCAGCTCCTTTTGCGTGAAAATGTACTTCAAACTTTTATGATCCGTGTACACATCACAACGATTTCCAATAAGATAATGTCGCCAAGTCTTCAATGCATGCACTACGGCTGCTAGTTCCAAATCATGCGTGGCATAGTTCAACTCATGGGGCTTCAGTTGTCGTGAGGCATACGAAACAACTTTACCATCCTGCATAAGCACACATCCCAGTCCCAAACGAGAGGCATCGCAATACACTTGAAACTCCTTATGAATATCTGGCAATGTTAACACTAGGGCTGTAGTCAAGTGTTTCTTCAACTCCTGGAAACTTGCCTCGCAATCCTCTGTCCATATAAACTTATTGTCCTTCTTCAATAGTTCAGTCATTGGTTTTGCCAGCTTGGAAAAATTCTCAATGAATCTCCAATAATATCCCGCAAGTCCAAGGAAACTGTGGATCTCGCCAACTGAAGTGGGTGCCAACCATTCAGTGACTAACTGAACCTTACTGGGGTCCACTGTTATACCTTCTCCTGATATAACATGCCCAAGAAATCCAACCTCCTTCAACCAAAGTTCACAGTTGTTGAATTTGGCGTATAACTGGTGTTCTCTGAGTTTCTTGAGAACTAACCGCAAATGCTCCTTGTGCTCCTCTTGATTTTTCGAGTATACCATGATATCATCGATAAACACTACTACGAACTTGTCCAAATACTCCATGAACACTTTGTTCATAATACTCATAAAATAGGCATGGGCGTTTGTTAGTCCAAACGACATGACCGTATACTCATATAATCCATACTGCGTAGTGAATGCTGTCTTTGGTATATCCTTCTCAAGGATCTTTAACTGATGGTATCCTGATCGCAGATCAATCTTCAAAAACACCTTAGCTCCTTGCAGCTGATCAAACAGATCATTGATCATCGCTAATGGATATTTGTTCTTAATTGTTACTTCATTTAAGGCTCGATAATCCACAACCATCCTCAGGGATTTATCCTTCTTTTCGACCAGGAGTACTGGGCTCCCCAAGGTTATGAACTTCTCCGAATATATCCTTTCTCCAACAACTCCTTGATCTGTTTCTTAATTTCCTCCAGATCATTTGCGGGCATCCGATAGGGTCTCTTGGATATAGGCCCTATACCTGGCAATAATTCTATCAAAAACTCAATGTCCCGATCCGGTGGCATCCCTGGTAACTCTTCTGGAAAAACATCCGGGTAATCCTTTACTACAGGCACTTCCTCCTGCACAACTCCCGTGAGGGCATTCACTTGGGTCCTGCTAGGCACATGCCTAAATACGTACTTAATCCTTTTACCCTCTGGGGTGGTGAGATGATATGACTTGCTAGCACACTCAATATTTCCACCATACCTTGACATCCAGTCCATACCTAATATCACATCCAATCCTTGTGACTCCAAGATAATTAGGTCGGACGGAAAAACATGTGTTCCAATGGTTAAAGGTATCTGGTTGCACCACCGGCTAGCCATATACTCAGCTCCAGGTGAGCTTACTAAAAGAGGGGTCCTTAGAGTTTGCGTTGGTAGCTTAAACTTGTCCACAAATCCCCTTAATATGTATGAATGCGATGCACCAGTATCAAAAAGAATAAGAGCGGTAAATGACTTAACCAAAAACTTACCTATCACCGCGTCTGGCTGATCTTCAACCTCCTCCACGTTAACGTGGTTCACCTGTCCTTTGTTGAATGGATTAGGCTTCTTTCCGGCACTCCCGTTTCCATTCCCATTTCTTCCTTCAGGGTAATCATTCGCATAATGCCCAGTCTTTCCGCACTTATAGCAAGTAACTTGACTCAGGTCTCTCTTGGAGGGTGTGGCTGGATTGGAGCGATTCTGATTGTTGTTAGCTCCGTTCCCATTCCCATTCTTACCACCATTGTGATTATGTGATCCTCCTCTAGTGTGGTTGTGACCTCCATGATTATGAACAAGCCCTCCCGTATTCAGGGTTAAGTGAGGCTTATGCTGAGCTCCTGAGTTATATTTCCCCTGACCATACTTCCTCTTACGGCTCTCAATTTGCTGCTGCTTCCCTTCGATCATAAGGGCCTTATCTACCAACTCCTGGTAGTTGTTGAAAGTTGCCACCATCAACTGCATACTCATCTCATCATTCAACTCTTCCATAAACTTCTCCTGCTTCGCGGCATCCGTGGCCACATCATCAGGGGCATAGCGTGATAGTTTGCTAAAATCATCCACGTGCTGACCTACAGTATGGTTCCCCTGACGTAAATTGGGGAACTCCGGCTTCTTCATCTGCATAGCTCCAGTGGAAACATGGGCAGTACGAAAAGCCTGCTGAAACTGTGCCCATGTGACTGTGTCGATAGGATAGGTGGTTGTGAAATTCTCCCACCATGCTGCTGCCGGTCCATCCAATTGGTGTGCAGCAAAACGCACCTTCTCCGCATCTGTGCATCCAGCGGTGGTCAACTCCCTTCCGATACGGCGTAGCCAATCATCAGCAACTATTGGCTCGGTGCTACTCGAAAACACCGGCAGTTGTAACCTTAGAAAGCGGGCTAGGTTGTCTGCTGGTGGAGGGTTGTTGTTGTTATTGTTGTTGCCCTGGTTCTGAACTAGCAATTGCATCAAAGCATTCTGCTGCTGGATCAACTGGGTGAGCTCCGGCGGGAAAGCAAAACCGGTGTCACGTCTCGGAGGCATCTGAGGGGTTTTAGAGGGAAGAGATTAGAATAGAAGAAAGGTCTAGTGAGAAAGCACTACCCATATGCACATGAGACAAACACAATCATAACACTCAATCAATCAAGCAAGGGCTAACAACGATCTAGAACTATCACAAAAGTGCTCTATTACATGGGGAAAATACTACTAGTATATGGTGGTCATCTAGATATTTTGATCGGTGGAAGATTCCATGATGTCAGCTCCAGCTTCATCTTCATAATCATCATCACTAGGGTCCGAATCGGTGTCATCGATGAAGATGTAGTTGTCCGGGCAAGTGGGGTCGTCATCTTCGTCTTTTGGTGCTGGTTGTCCGATGAATACTCTGATCTTCTTAACCAGGTCATCGTTCTTCTCCAGTAGCGTCTTGATTTCCTCCTCACATCCGTCATGGGTGAACTTGAGTTCTTCCTCTAGCTCGATGATCCTAGTCTTTGCCTTCTTCAACTCCATCATGTCTGCGCACATCTGGTTCTCCTGTCGTCGAATGTGCTGGTTTTGCTCCTTGATAAAAGTTGTAATGGATATATCCTTCTTGGTGCTGATCATCTCCCATTGCTCGTCTCGGCGCCCACATATTTAATAGATGGTGTCCTTGAGTTCCTTATTGTAGACTTCTCCAATGCGTCCCATGGTAATGTGGGCTGCCATGCTCTTGCCTAGGCTCCAGGTTGGTGCATCGAAAGAAAATTCTATGGGTTTAGAAGTTGGCGAAAACGTCCTTCCTGGTACTTGTACTTGAATCATCCAGCGCTCCTCTTCTGGTAGGGTGGCGTTGTACGTCCCGGTGAAACTGGGTATTCCAATGTTCAGGTATCTAGTGACTTCCTTCAAGTGGCGTCCAAAAGGTGTATCCTCGTCTGGTTGCGCAAACTTGTTCTTCATCTTCGGCATCCTAAAGAGTGGAAAAGAGAAGAGAAATCATAAATGAGTAGAGAAGAGTGACCTATTGTTTGTCTGATTGGTCGTGTTCTACACTCAGCGTGTGCTCTAATACCATCTTGTAGCGACCCGACCTCAGACGGTCAAGTCTCTGTGCATCAGTGTCATCCCTGGATCAGTAATGCTGACACGCACAGTACTCGAAGGATTTATAACAGAGTAGCAATCACACACTTATTACATCGAATGTCTCAAAAGAGAACTTATTACAATAATATGGCTTAGGGCCATCTAATGCGAAAACAGCGGAAGGCTTGGAAGATAAAGTGAGTCCATCAACTCCAACGGCATAGCTGAGCTGCACGGCAACGACCTAACGAACCTTACTCCTCGTCTGAAAAGTCTGCAACATAATACATTGCAGCCCGAGAACGGGTCAGCACATGGAATATGCTGTTAATATAACACCGTAGAATGAAAATAGAATAATGCTAACACTACATGCATATTTGGCTAGTGGAAAGCTATACGGTTATAGTTTTGCATAAAGCCAATTTTTCCCTACTACAAAGGAATAAATTTTTATTTAACTATCATGGTAGTTGAACAACATTGAGAAGGTAACCCTAACTCAATCCCAATTAAAAGTGATTAACAACCCAACAATATTAATTAGGGGTGATGAGATACATAAGATACTTCAAATACTAGACACTCAGAATTGTCCATAACCGGGGACACGGCTAACCATGATTAGATTGTACACTCTGTAGAGGTTTGCGCACTTGTCCCCACAAGACTCGATCGCCTCCGTTGATTTCTCGCACTGCATGGTGTTTGAGAAATGGATGACCGAGACATAGTCTTTCAGAAACATTAACTCTCTACTCCGGGTAGACCATACCAAACCTAAAAAACCCACTACCTGTTGATCTACCTGTTCAAGAGCTTCACGTAACTTACTCAGCTATGCTAGAGCCCATAATAGCTTGTGGCTGCACACGGAAGTTTCTAGCATGAATCATCTTAGCTCCCTTTGAGCCTGGGTGGCGGTCCATAGGAAAATCACACGGTAACCCCGGGATTTCCAAAAATAAAGAGGCAATCACTGGTATCCCCAGGTGCCTCAATCCACCCAGATGTGTATTAAAGTTGCCACCTTAGATTGAACCATTAATTAACAATCTCACATCTGTCATGGAATACACTCAAACCCAAACCACGTCTACGAGCATAGCATAACAATATACGCATAACGTAGAAGTAACTCCCAAGGGTTTGATAATAAACAGGGCAATAGGTTCTACCTCATCAACTACTCCCCAAATACCCACATGTTATCAACTCCTAACCATGCAATGTTTGAGGGTTGAAACTAATGCATAAAAACTAGGTATGAAAAGAGTATGATCAATGTGTTACTTGCCTTGCTGACGATCCGCGAAACCTAGAGACTCGTAGTAACACGCTTTGCACTCCGGGAATTCTATCACAAACAAACAATAACATACATAAGCAACTAGCAAAGATGCACGGGAAAAAACTTCAACTGAAAGCAAAGAACCAGCAAGTTCAACTTAAGAACTCTGGTTAGCAAAAGAATCAAAATAAACGGAGCAACGAAACTCAAACGGCAAAAGAAACAAAATCCGTTTACTAATCTGGACTAAGGTCAAATTTTTACAGTACCAAAACTTAGTTTAAGTTGGTTAAGCAGAACGAGGGTTTCAAGAAAAAACTCCAGGCTTTTGAATCACCTGATTCCGACTGACGAGCGAAAAGATAAACAGAAACTAAGATTGGATCGGAAATCACGATCAGAAAAATCGCAAAATAAATCGGACAAAAGAAAAAGCGACGAACAGATTAACGATCGAGCGTTCATTATCTGAAACTAAATGAAGCACACGTTCGTTAAAATGAACGGACGAGTGAACGCTCGCTAAAGAAATAAACCAGAGAAATAAACCGATCTATATATAAAACGCAACTAGGGTTTCGAAAAAAAAACCGAACGGTTTTTAAAAAAAACGGCAGTCTCGGATTCCGGAGGATACCTCCGGCGAGGGGGCGGGTGGTGGCGAGGCGGGGCTCCGGCGGGTGGTGGCATGGGGCGACGGGGCTCCGGTGGCGGCGGTGGCGGAGGGCG